>NW_026651598.1:308025-608550 GCF_030265065.1 Corythoichthys intestinalis
ACCAAACTTCACCCATTAGAGTATTGTATCACAATCTAGTAGTTACATGTGGAAATTTGGTTCTAGGACATTTGATTTGAGCGCAATCCTCAAACTTAGGTCAAAAAAGCCATTTAAGCCTTTTCACAGTGAGATCTATGCGATATGGCCGAGAAATGTAATTTTGATGTTAACTCCCAAACCGCTGCGCAGAAGTCAACCAAACTTCACCCAATAGTGTATTGTATCACATTCTAGTAGTTACATTTGAAAATTTCGTTCTAGGACATTTGGTTTGAGCGCAATCATTAAACTTAGGTCAAAAAAGCCATTTAAGCCTTTTCACAGTGAGATCTATGCGATATGGCCGAGAAATGTAATTTTGATGTTAACTCCCAAACCGCTGCGCAGAAGTCAACCAAACTTCACCCATTAGTGTATTGTATCACAATCTAGTAGTTACATGTGGAAATTTGGTTCTAGGACATTTGATTTGAGCGCAATCCTCAAACTTAGGTCAAAAAAGCCATTTAAGCCTTTTCACAGTGAGATCTATGCGATATGGCCGAGAAATGTAATTTTGATGTTAACTCCCAAACCGCTGCGCAGAAGTCAACCAAACTTCACCCAATAGTGTATTGTATCACATTCTAGTAGTTACATTTGAAAATTTTGTTCTAGGACATTTGGTTTGAGCGCAATCATTAAACTTAGGTCAAAAAAGCCATTTAAGCCTTTTCACTGTGAGATCTATGCGATATGGCCGAGAAATGTAATTTTGATGTTAACTCCCAAACCGCTGCGCAGAAGTCAACCAAACTTCACCCAATAGTGTATTTTATCACAATCTAGTAGTTACATTTGGAAATTTCGTTCTAGGACATTTGGTTTGAGCGCAATCATTAAACTTAGGTCAAAAAAGCCATTTAAGCCTTTTCACAGTGAGATCTATGCGATATGGCCGAGAAATGTAATTTTGATGTTAACTCCCAAACCGCTGCGCAGAAGTCAACCAAACTTCACCCAATAGTGTATTTTATCACAATCTAGTAGTTACATGTGGAAATTTGGTTCTAGGACATTTGATTTGAGCGCAATCCTCAAACTTAGGTCAAAAAAGCCATTTAAGCCTTTTCACAGTGAGATCTATGCGATATGGCCGAGAAATGTAATTTTGATGTTAACTCCCAAACCGCTGCGCAGAAGTCAACCAAACTTCACCCAATAGTGTATTGTATCACAATCTAGTAGTTACATTTGAAAATTTTGTTCTAGGACATTTTGTTTGAACGCAATCATCAAACTTAATTAAAAAAGTCATTTAAGCCTTTTCACAGTGAGATCTATGCGATATGGCCGAGAAATGTAATTTTGATGTTAACTCCCAAACCGCTGCGCAGAAGTCAACCAAACTTCACCCAATAGTGTATTGTATCACAATCTAGTAGTTACATTTGAAAATTTTGTTCTAGGACATTTTGTTTGAGCGCAAACCTCAAACTTAGGTCAAAAAAGCCATTTAAGCCTTTTCACAGTGAGATCTATGCGATATGGCCGAGAAATGTAATTTTGATGTTAACTCCCAAACCGCTGCGCAGAAGTCAACCAAACTTCACCCAATAGTGTATTGTATCACATTCTAGTAGTTACATTTGAAAATTTCGTTCTAGGACATTTGGTTTGAGCGCAATCATTAAACTTAGGTCAAAAAAGCCATTTAAGCCTTTTCACAGTGTGATCTATGCGATATGGCCGAGAAATGTAATTTTGATGTTAACTCCCAAACCGCTGCGCAGAAGTCAACCAAACTTCACCCATTAGTGTATTGTATCACAATCTAGTAGTTACATGTGGAAATTTGGTTATAGGACATTTTATTTGAGCGCAATCCTCAAACTTAGGTCAAAAAAGCCATTTAAGCCTTTTCACAGTGAGATCTATGCGATATGGCCGAGAAATGTAATTTTGATGTTAACTCCCAAACCGCTGCGCAGAAGTCAACCAAACTTCACCCATTAGTGTATTGTATCACAATCTAGTAGTTACATGTGGAAATTTGGTTATAGGGCATTTGATTTGAGCGCAATCCTCAAACTTAGGTCAAAAAAGCCATTTAAGCCTTTTCACAGTGAGATCTATGCGATATGGCCGAGAAATGTAATTTTGATGTTAACTCCCAAACCGCTGCGCAGAAGTCAACCAAACTTCACCCAATAGTGTATTGTATCACATTCTAGTAGTTACATTTGAAAATTTCGTTCTAGGACATTTGGTTTGAGCGCAATCATTAAACTTAGGTCAAAAAAGCCATTTAAGCCTTTTCACAGTGAGATCTATGCGATATGGCCGAGAAATGTAATTTTGATGTTAACTCCCAAACCGCTGCGCAGAAGTCAACCAAACTTCACCCAATAGTGTATTTTATCACAATCTAGTAGTTACATTTGGAAATTTTATTTCTAGGACATTTGATTTGAGCGCAATCTTCAAACTTAATTAAAAAAAGTCATTTAAGCCTTTTCACAGTGAGATCTATGCGATATGGCCGAGAAATGTAATTTTGATGTTCACTCCCAAACCGCTGCGCAGAAGTCAACCAAACTTCAACCATTAGTGTATTGTATCACAATCTAGTAGTTACATGTGGAAATTTGGTTCTCGGACATTTGATTTGAGCGCAATCCTCAAACTTAGGTCAAAAAAGTCATTTAAGCCTTTTCACAGTGAGATCTATGCGATATGGCCGAGAAATGTAATTTTGATGTTAACTCCCAAACCGCTGCGCAGAAGTAAACCAAACTTCACCCATTAGTGTATTGTATCACAATCTAGTAGTTACATGTGGAAATTTGGTTCTAGGACATTTGATTTGAGCGCAATCCTCAAACTTAGGTCAAAAAAGCCATTTAAGCCTTTTCACAGTGAGATCTATGCGATATGGCCGAGAAATGTAATTTTGATGTTAACTCCCAAACCGCTGCGCAGAAGTCAACCAAACTTCACCCAATAGTGTATTGTATCACATTCTAGTAGTTACATTTGAAAATTTCGTTCTAGGACATTTGGTTTGAGCGCAATCATTAAACTTAGGTCAAAAAAGCCATTTAAGCCTTTTCACAGTGAGATCTATGCGATATGGCCGAGAAATGTAATTTTGATGTTAACTCCCAAACCGCTGCGCAGAAGTCAACCAAACTTCACCCATTAGTGTATTGTATCACAATCTAGTAGTTACATGTGGAAATTTGGTTCTAGGACATTTGATTTGAGCGCAATCCTCAAACTTAGGTCAAAAAAGCCATTTAAGCCTTTTCACAGTGAGATCTATGCGATATGGCCGAGAAATGTAATTTTGATGTTAACTCCCAAACCGCTGCGCAGAAGTCAACCAAACTTCACCCAATAGTGTATTGTATCACATTCTAGTAGTTACATTTGAAAATTTTGTTCTAGGACATTTGGTTTGAGCGCAATCATTAAACTTAGGTCAAAAAAGCCATTTAAGCCTTTTCACTGTGAGATCTATGCGATATGGCCGAGAAATGTAATTTTGATGTTAACTCCCAAACCGCTGCGCAGAAGTCAACCAAACTTCACCCAATAGTGTATTTTATCACAATCTAGTAGTTACATTTGGAAATTTAGTTCTAGGACATTTGATTTGAGCGCAATCTTCAAACTTAATTAAAAAAAGTCATTTAAGCCTTTTCACAGTGAGATCTATGCGATATGGCCGAGAAATGTAATTTTGATGTTCACTCCCAAACCGCTGCGCAGAAGTCAACCAAACTTCAACCATTAGTGTATTGTATCACAATCTAGTAGTTACATGTGGAAATTTGGTTCTCGGACATTTGATTTGAGCGCAATCCTCAAACTTAGGTCAAAAAAGCCATTTAAGCCTTTTCACAGTGAGATCTATGCGATATGGCCGAGAAATGTAATTTTGATGTTAACTCCCAAACCGCTGCGCAGAAGTCAACCAAACTTCACCCATTAGTGTATTGTATCAGAATCTAGTAGTTACATGTGGAAATTTGGTTCTAGGACATTTGATTTGAGCGCAATCCTCAAACTTAGGTCAAAAAAGCCATTTAAGCCTTTTCACAGTGAGATCTATGCGATATGGCCGAGAAATGTAATTTTGATGTTAACTCCCAAACCGCTGCGCAGAAGTCAACCAAACTTCACCCAATAGTGTATTGTATCACATTCTAGTAGTTACATTTGAAAATTTCGTTCTAGGACATTTGGTTTGAGCGCAATCATTAAACTTAGGTCAAAAAAGCCATTTAAGCCTTTTCACAGTGAGATCTATGCGATATGGCCGAGAAATGTAATTTTGATGTTAACTCCCAAACCGCTGCGCAGAAGTCAACCAAACTTCACCCAATAGTGTATTGTATCACATTCTAGTAGTTACATTTGAAAATTTTGTTCTAGGACATTTGGTTTGAGCGCAATCATTAAACTTAGGTCAAAAAAGCCATTTAAGCCTTTTCACTGTGAGATCTATGCGATATGGCCGAGAAATGTAATTTTGATGTTAACTCCCAAACCGCTGCGCAGAAGTCAACCAAACTTCACCCAATAGTGTATTTTATCACAATCTAGTAGTTACATTTGGAAATTTAGTTCTAGGACATTTGATTTGAGCGCAATCTTCAAACTTAATTAAAAAAAGTCATTTAAGCCTTTTCACAGTGAGATCTATGCGATATGGCCGAGAAATGTAATTTTGATGTTCACTCCCAAACCGCTGCGCAGAAGTCAACCAAACTTCAACCATTAGTGTATTGTATCACAATCTAGTAGTTACATGTGGAAATTTGGTTCTCGGACATTTGATTTGAGTGCAATCCTCAAACTTAGGTCAAAAAAGCCATTTAAGCCTTTTCACAGTGAGATCTATGCGATATGGCCGAGAAATGTAATTTTGATGTTAACTCCCAAACCGCTGCGCAGAAGTCAACCAAACTTCACCCAATAGTGTATTGTATCACATTCTAGTAGTTACAGTTGAAAATTTTGTTCTAGGACATTTGGTTTGAGCGCAATCATTAAACTTAGGTCAAAAAAGCCATTTAAGCCTTTTCACTGTGAGATCTATGCGATATGGCCGAGAAATGTAATTTTGATGTTAACTCCCAAACCGCTGCGCAGAAGTCAAACAAACTTCACCCAATAGTGTATTTTATCACAATCTAGTAGTTACATTTGGAAATTTAGTTCTAGGACATTTGATTTGAGCGCAATCTTCAAACTTAATTAAAAAAAGTCATTTAAGCCTTTTCACAGTGAGATCTATGCGATATGGCCGAGAAATGTAATTTTGATGTTCACTCCCAAACCGCTGCGCAGAAGTCAACCAAACTTCAACCATTAGTGTATTGTATCACAATCTAGTAGTTACATGTGGAAATTTGGTTCTCGGACATTTGATTTGAGCGCAATCCTCAAACTTAGGTCAAAAAAGCCATTTAAGCCTTTTCACAGTGAGATCTATGCGATATGGCCGAGAAATGTAATTTTGATGTTAACTCCCAAACCGCTGCGCAGAAGTCAACCAAACTTCACCCATTAGTGTATTGTATCAGAATCTAGTAGTTACATGTGGAAATTTGGTTCTAGGAAATTTGATTTGAGCGCAATCCTCAAACTTAGGTCAAAAAAGCCATTTAAGCCTTTTCACAGTGAGATCTATGCGATATGGCCGAGAAATGTAATTTTGATGTTAACTCCCAAACCGCTGCGCAGAAGTCAACCAAACTTCACCCAATAGTGTATTGTATCACATTCTAGTAGTTACATTTGAAAATTTCGTTCTAGGACATTTGGTTTGAGCGCAATCATTAAACTTAGGTCAAAAAAGCCATTTAAGCCTTTTCACAGTGAGATCTATGCGATATGGCCGAGAAATGTAATTTTGATGTTAACTCCCAAACCGCTGCGCAGAAGTCAACCAAACTTCACCCAATAGTGTATTTAATCACAATCTAGTAGTTACATGTGGAAATTTGGTTCTAGGACATTTGATTTGAGCGCAATCCTCAAACTTAGGTCAAAAAAGCCATTTAAGCCTTTTCACAGTGAGATCTATGCGATATGGCCGAGAAATGTAATTTTGATGTTAACTCCCAAACCGCTGCGCAGAAGTCAACCAAACTTCACCCATTAGTGTATTGTATCACAATTTAGTAGTTACATGTGGAAATTTGGTTATAGGACATTTGATTTGAGCGCAATCCTCAAACTTAGGTCAAAAAAGCCATTTAAGCCTTTTCACAGTGAGATCTATGCGATATGGCCGAGAAATGTAATTTTGATGTTAACTCCCAAACCGCTGCGCAGAAGTCAACCAAACTTCACCCATTAGTGTATTGTATCACAATCTAGTAGTTACATGTGGAAATTTGGTTATAGGGCATTTGATTTGAGCGCAATCCTCAAACTTAGGTCAAAAAAGCCATTTAAGCCTTTTCACAGTGAGATCTATGCGATATGGCCGAGAAATGTAATTTTGATGTTAACTCCCAAACCGCTGCGCAGAAGTCAACCAAACTTCACCCAATAGTGTATTGTATCACATTCTAGTAGTTACATTTGAAAATTTCGTTCTAGGACATTTGGTTTGAGCGCAATCATTAAACTTAGGTCAAAAAAGCCATTTAAGCCTTTTCACAGTGAGATCTATGCGATATGGCCGAGAAATGTAATTTTGATGTTAACTCCCAAACCGCTGCGCAGAAGTCAACCAAACTTCACCCAATAGTGTATTTTATCACAATCTAGTAGTTACATTTGGAAATTTTATTTCTAGGACATTTGATTTGAGCGCAATCTTCAAACTTAATTAAAAAAAGTCATTTAAGCCTTTTCACAGTGAGATCTATGCGATATGGCCGAGAAATGTAATTTTGATGTTCACTCCCAAACCGCTGCGCAGAAGTCAACCAAACTTCAACCATTAGTGTATTGTATCACAATCTAGTAGTTACATGTGGAAATTTGGTTCTCGGACATTTGATTTGAGCGCAATCCTCAAACTTAGGTCAAAAAAGTCATTTAAGCCTTTTCACAGTGAGATCTATGCGATATGGCCGAGAAATGTAATTTTGATGTTAACTCCCAAACCGCTGCGCAGAAGTAAACCAAACTTCACCCATTAGTGTATTGTATCACAATCTAGTAGTTACATGTGGAAATTTGGTTCTAGGACATTTGATTTGAGCGCAATCTTCAAACTTAATTAAAAAAAGTCATTTAAGCCTTTTCACAGTGAGATCTATGCGATATGGCCGAGAAATGTAATTTTGATGTTCACTCCCAAACCGCTGCGCAGAAGTCAACCAAACTTCAACCATTAGTGTATTGTATCACAATCTAGTAGTTACATGTGGAAATTTGGTTCTCGGACATTTGATTTGAGCGCAATCCTCAAACTTAGGTCAAAAAAGCCATTTAAGCCTTTTCACAGTGAGATCTATGCGATATGGCCGAGAAATGTAATTTTGATGTTAACTCCCAAACCGCTGCGCAGAAGTCAACCAAACTTCACCCATTAGTGTATTGTATCAGAATCTAGTAGTTACATGTGGAAATTTGGTTCTAGGACATTTGATTTGAGCGCAATCCTCAAACTTAGGTCAAAAAAGCCATTTAAGCCTTTTCACAGTGAGATCTATGCGATATGGCCGAGAAATGTAATTTTGATGTTAACTCCCAAACCGCTGCGCAGAAGTCAACCAAACTTCACCCAATAGTGTATTGTATCACATTCTAGTAGTTACATTTGAAAATTTCGTTCTAGGACATTTGGTTTGAGCGCAATCATTAAACTTAGGTCAAAAAAGCCATTTAAGCCTTTTCACAGTGAGATCTATGCGATATGGCCGAGAAATGTAATTTTGATGTTAACTCCCAAACCGCTGCGCAGAAGTCAACCAAACTTCACCCAATAGTGTATTGTATCACATTCTAGTAGTTACATTTGAAAATTTTGTTCTAGGACATTTGGTTTGAGCGCAATCATTAAACTTAGGTCAAAAAAGCCATTTAAGCCTTTTCACTGTGAGATCTATGCGATATGGCCGAGAAATGTAATTTTGATGTTAACTCCCAAACCGCTGCGCAGAAGTCAACCAAACTTCACCCAATAGTGTATTTTATCACAATCTAGTAGTTACATTTGGAAATTTAGTTCTAGGACATTTGATTTGAGCGCAATCTTCAAACTTAATTAAAAAAAGTCATTTAAGCCTTTTCACAGTGAGATCTATGCGATATGGCCGAGAAATGTAATTTTGATGTTCACTCCCAAACCGCTGCGCAGAAGTCAACCAAACTTCAACCATTAGTGTATTGTATCACAATCTAGTAGTTACATGTGGAAATTTGGTTCTCGGACATTTGATTTGAGTGCAATCCTCAAACTTAGGTCAAAAAAGCCATTTAAGCCTTTTCACAGTGAGATCTATGCGATATGGCCGAGAAATGTAATTTTGATGTTAACTCCCAAACCGCTGCGCAGAAGTCAACCAAACTTCACCCAATACTGTATTGTATCACATTCTAGTAGTTACATTTGAAAATTTTGTTCTAGGACATTTGGTTTGAGCGCAATCATTAAACTTAGGTCAAAAAAGCCATTTAAGCCTTTTCACTGTGAGATCTATGCGATATGGCCGAGAAATGTAATTTTGATGTTAACTCCCAAACCGCTGCGCAGAAGTCAAACAAACTTCACCCAATAGTGTATTTTATCACAATCTAGTAGTTACATTTGGAAATTTAGTTCTAGGACATTTGATTTGAGCGCAATCTTCAAACTTAATTAAAAAAAGTCATTTAAGCCTTTTCACAGTGAGATCTATGCGATATGGCCGAGAAATGTAATTTTGATGTTCACTCCCAAACCGCTGCGCAGAAGTCAACCAAACTTCAACCATTAGTGTATTGTATCACAATCTAGTAGTTACATGTGGAAATTTGGTTCTAGGACATTTGATTTGAGCGCAATCCTCAAACTTAGGTCAAAAAAGCCATTTAAGCCTTTTCACAGTGAGATCTATGCGATATGGCCGAGAAATGTAATTTTGATGTTAACTCCCAAACCGCTGCGCAGAAGTCAACCAAACTTCACCCATTAGTGTATTGTATCAGAATCTAGTAGTTACATGTGGAAATTTGGTTCTAGGAAATTTGATTTGAGCGCAATCCTCAAACTTAGGTCAAAAAAGCCATTTAAGCCTTTTCACAGTGAGATCTATGCGATATGGCCGAGAAATGTAATTTTGATGTTAACTCCCAAACCGCTGCGCAGAAGTCAACCAAACTTCACCCAATAGTGTATTGTATCACATTCTAGTAGTTACATTTGAAAATTTCGTTCTAGGACATTTGGTTTGAGCGCAATCATTAAACTTAGGTCAAAAAAGCCATTTAAGCCTTTTCACAGTGAGATCTATGCGATATGGCCGAGAAATGTAATTTTGATGTTAACTCCCAAACCGCTGCGCAGAAGTCAACCAAACTTCACCCAATAGTGTATTTTATCACAATCTAGTAGTTACATGTGGAAATTTGGTTCTAGGACATTTGATTTGAGCGCAATCCTCAAACTTAGGTCAAAAAAGCCATTTAAGCCTTTTCACAGTGAGATCTATGCGATATGGCCGAGAAATGTAATTTTGATGTTAACTCCCAAACCGCTGCGCAGAAGTCAACCAAACTTCACCCATTAGTGTATTGTATCACAATCTAGTAGTTACATGTGGAAATTTGGTTATAGGACATTTGATTTGAGCGCAATCCTCAAACTTAGGTCAAAAAAGCCATTTAAGCCTTTTCACAGTGAGATCTATGCGATATGGCCGAGAAATGTAATTTTGATGTTAACTCCCAAACCGCTGCGCAGAAGTCAACCAAACTTCACCCATTAGTGTATTGTATCACAATCTAGTAGTTACATGTGGAAATTTGGTTATAGGGCATTTGATTTGAGCGCAATCCTCAAACTTAGGTCAAAAAAGCCATTTAAGCCTTTTCACAGTGAGATCTATGCGATATGGCCGAGAAATGTAATTTTGATGTTAACTCCCAAACCGCTGCGCAGAAGTCAACCAAACTTCACCCAATAGTGTATTGTATCACATTCTAGTAGTTACATTTGAAAATTTCGTTCTAGGACATTTGGTTTGAGCGCAATCATTAAACTTAGGTCAAAAAAGCCATTTAAGCCTTTTCACAGTGAGATCTATGCGATATGGCCGAGAAATGTAATTTTGATGTTAACTCCCAAACCGCTGCGCAGAAGTCAACCAAACTTCACCCAATAGTGTATTTTATCACAATCTAGTAGTTACATTTGGAAATTTTATTTCTAGGACATTTGATTTGAGCGCAATCTTCAAACTTAATTAAAAAAAGTCATTTAAGCCTTTTCACAGTGAGATCTATGCGATATGGCCGAGAAATGTAATTTTGATGTTCACTCCCAAACCGCTGCGCAGAAGTCAACCAAACTTCAACCATTAGTGTATTGTATCACAATCTAGTAGTTACATGTGGAAATTTGGTTCTCGGACATTTGATTTGAGCGCAATCCTCAAACTTAGGTCAAAAAAGCCATTTAAGCCTTTTCACAGTGAGATCTATGCGATATGGCCGAGAAATGTAATTTTGATGTTAACTCCCAAACCGCTGCGCAGAAGTCAACCAAACTTCACCCATTAGTGTATTGTATCAGAATCTAGTAGTTACATGTGGAAATTTGGTTCTAGGACATTTGATTTGAGCGCAATCCTCAAACTTAGGTCAAAAAAGCCATTTAAGCCTTTTCACAGTGAGATCTATGCGATATGGCCGAGAAATGTAATTTTGATGTTAACTCCCAAACCGCTGCGCAGAAGTCAACCAAACTTCACCCAATAGTGTATTGTATCACATTCTAGTAGTTACATTTGAAAATTTCGTTCTAGGACATTTGGTTTGAGCGCAATCATTAAACTTAGGTCAAAAAAGCCATTTAAGCCTTTTCACAGTGAGATCTATGCGATATGGCCGAGAAATGTAATTTTGATGTTAACTCCCAAACCGCTGCGCAGAAGTCAACCAAACTTCACCCAATAGTGTATTGTATCACATTCTAGTAGTTACATTTGAAAATTTTGTTCTAGGACATTTGGTTTGAGCGCAATCATTAAACTTAGGTCAAAAAAGCCATTTAAGCCTTTTCACTGTGAGATCTATGCGATATGGCCGAGAAATGTAATTTTGATGTTAACTCCCAAACCGCTGCGCAGAAGTCAACCAAACTTCACCCAATAGTGTATTTTATCACAATCTAGTAGTTACATTTGGAAATTTAGTTCTAGGACATTTGATTTGAGCGCAATCTTCAAACTTAATTAAAAAAAGTCATTTAAGCCTTTTCACAGTGAGATCTATGCGATATGGCCGAGAAATGTAATTTTGATGTTCACTCCCAAACCGCTGCGCAGAAGTCAACCAAACTTCAACCATTAGTGTATTGTATCACAATCTAGTAGTTACATGTGGAAATTTGGTTCTCGGACATTTGATTTGAGTGCAATCCTCAAACTTAGGTCAAAAAAGCCATTTAAGCCTTTTCACAGTGAGATCTATGCGATATGGCCGAGAAATGTAATTTTGATGTTAACTCCCAAACCGCTGCGCAGAAGTCAACCAAACTTCACCCAATACTGTATTGTATCACATTCTAGTAGTTACATTTGAAAATTTTGTTCTAGGACATTTGGTTTGAGCGCAATCATTAAACTTAGGTCAAAAAAGCCATTTAAGCCTTTTCACTGTGAGATCTATGCGATATGGCCGAGAAATGTAATTTTGATGTTAACTCCCAAACCGCTGCGCAGAAGTCAAACAAACTTCACCCAATAGTGTATTTTATCACAATCTAGTAGTTACATTTGGAAATTTAGTTCTAGGACATTTGATTTGAGCGCAATCTTCAAACTTAATTAAAAAAAGTCATTTAAGCCTTTTCACAGTGAGATCTATGCGATATGGCCGAGAAATGTAATTTTGATGTTCACTCCCAAACCGCTGCGCAGAAGTCAACCAAACTTCAACCATTAGTGTATTGTATCACAATCTAGTAGTTACATGTGGAAATTTGGTTCTAGGACATTTGATTTGAGCGCAATCCTCAAACTTAGGTCAAAAAAGCCATTTAAGCCTTTTCACAGTGAGATCTATGCGATATGGCCGAGAAATGTAATTTTGATGTTAACTCCCAAACCGCTGCGCAGAAGTCAACCAAACTTCACCCATTAGTGTATTGTATCAGAATCTAGTAGTTACATGTGGAAATTTGGTTCTAGGAAATTTGATTTGAGCGCAATCCTCAAACTTAGGTCAAAAAAGCCATTTAAGCCTTTTCACAGTGAGATCTATGCGATATGGCCGAGAAATGTAATTTTGATGTTAACTCCCAAACCGCTGCGCAGAAGTCAACCAAACTTCACCCAATAGTGTATTGTATCACATTCTAGTAGTTACATTTGAAAATTTCGTTCTAGGACATTTGGTTTGAGCGCAATCATTAAACTTAGGTCAAAAAAGCCATTTAAGCCTTTTCACAGTGAGATCTATGCGATATGGCCGAGAAATGTAATTTTGATGTTAACTCCCAAACCGCTGCGCAGAAGTCAACCAAACTTCACCCAATAGTGTATTTTATCACAATCTAGTAGTTACATTTGGAAATTTTATTTCTAGGACATTTGATTTGAGCGCAATCTTCAAACTTAATTAAAAAAAGTCATTTAAGCCTTTTCACAGTGAGATCTATGCGATATGGCCGAGAAATGTAATTTTGATGTTCACTCCCAAACCGCTGCGCAGAAGTCAACCAAACTTCAACCATTAGTGTATTGTATCACAATCTAGTAGTTACATGTGGAAATTTGGTTCTCGGACATTTGATTTGAGCGCAATCCTCAAACTTAGGTCAAAAAAGCCATTTAAGCCTTTTCACAGTGAGATCTATGCGATATGGCCGAGAAATGTAATTTTGATGTTAACTCCCAAACCGCTGCGCAGAAGTCAACCAAACTTCACCCATTAGTGTATTGTATCAGAATCTAGTAGTTACATGTGGAAATTTGGTTCTAGGACATTTGATTTGAGCGCAATCCTCAAACTTAGGTCAAAAAAGCCATTTAAGCCTTTTCACAGTGAGATCTATGCGATATGGCCGAGAAATGTAATTTTGATGTTAACTCCCAAACCGCTGCGCAGAAGTCAACCAAACTTCACCCAATAGTGTATTGTATCACATTCTAGTAGTTACATTTGAAAATTTCGTTCTAGGACATTTGGTTTGAGCGCAATCATTAAACTTAGGTCAAAAAAGCCATTTAAGCCTTTTCACAGTGAGATCTATGCGATATGGCCGAGAAATGTAATTTTGATGTTAACTCCCAAACCGCTGCGCAGAAGTCAACCAAACTTCACCCAATAGTGTATTGTATCACATTCTAGTAGTTACATTTGAAAATTTTGTTCTAGGACATTTGGTTTGAGCGCAATCATTAAACTTAGGTCAAAAAAGCCATTTAAGCCTTTTCACTGTGAGATCTATGCGATATGGCCGAGAAATGTAATTTTGATGTTAACTCCCAAACCGCTGCGCAGAAGTCAACCAAACTTCACCCAATAGTGTATTTTATCACAATCTAGTAGTTACATTTGGAAATTTAGTTCTAGGACATTTGATTTGAGCGCAATCTTCAAACTTAATTAAAAAAAGTCATTTAAGCCTTTTCACAGTGAGATCTATGCGATATGGCCGAGAAATGTAATTTTGATGTTAACTCCCAAACCGCTGCGCAGAAGTAAACCAAACTTCACCCATTAGTGTATTGTATCACAATCTAGTAGTTACATGTGGAAATTTGGTTCTAGGACATTTGATTTGAGCGCAATCCTCAAACTTAGGTCAAAAAAGCCATTTAAGCCTTTTCACAGTGAGATCTATGCGATATGGCCGAGAAATGTAATTTTGATGTTAACTCCCAAACCGCTGCGCAGAAGTCAACCAAACTTCACCCAATAGTGTATTGTATCACAATCTAGTAGTTACATTTGAAAATTTTGTTCTAGGACATTTTGTTTGAACGCAATCATCAAACTTAATTAAAAAAGTCATTTAAGCCTTTTCAAAGTGAGATCTATGCGATATGGCCGAGAAATGTAATTTTGATGTTAACTCCCAAACCGCTGCGCAGAAGTCAACCAAACTTCACCCAATAGTGTATTGTATCACAATCTAGTAGTTACATTTGAAAATTTTGTTCTAGGACATTTTGTTTGAGCGCAAACCTCAAACTTAGGTCAAAAAAGCCATTTAAGCCTTTTCACAGTGAGATCTATGCGATATGGCCGAGAAATGTAATTTTGATGTTAACTCCCAAACCGCTGCGCAGAAGTCAACCAAACTTCACCCAATAGTGTATTGTATCACATTCTAGTAGTTACATTTGAAAATTTCGTTCTAGGACATTTGGTTTGAGCGCAATCATTAAACTTAGGTCAAAAAAAAGCCATTTAAGCCTTTTCACAGTGAGATCTATGCGATATGGCCGAGAAATGTAATTTTGATGTTAACTCCCAAACCGCTGCGCAGAAGTCAACCAAACTTCACCCAATAGTGTATTGTATCAAAATCTAGTAGTTACATTTGGAAATTTAGTTCTAGGACATTTGATTTGAGCGCAATCTTCAAGCTTAATTAAAAAAAGTCATTTAAGCCTTTTCACAGTGAGATCTATGCGATATGGCCGAGAAATGTAATTTTGATGTTCACTCCCAAACCGCTGCGCAGAAGTCAACCAAACTTCAACCATTAGTGTATTGTATCACAATCTAGTAGTTACATGTGGAAATTTGGTTCTAGGACATTTGATTTGAGCGCAATCCTCAAACTTAGGTCAAAAAAGCCATTTAAGCCTTTTCACAGTGAGATCTATGCGATATGGCCGAGAAATGTAATTTTGATGTTAACTCCCAAACCGCTGCGCAGAAGTCAACCAAACTTCACCCAATAGTGTATTGTATCACAATCTAGTAGTTACATTTAAAAATTTTGTTCTAGGACATTTTGTTTGAGCGCAATCATCAAACTTAATTAAAAAAGTCATTTAAGCCTTTTCACAGTGAGATCTATGCGATATGGCCGAGAAATGTAATTTTGATGTTAACTCCCAAACCGCTGCGCAGAAGTCAACCAAACTTCACCCAATAGTGTATTGTATCACAATCTAGTAGTTACATGTGGAAATTTGGTTCTAGGACATTTGATTTGAGCGCAATCCTCAAACTTAGGTCAAAAAAGCCATTTAAGCCTTTTCACAGTGAGATCTATGCGATATGGCCGAGAAATGTAATTTTGATGTTAACTCCCAAACCGCTGCGCAGAAGTCAACCAAACTTCACCCAATAGTGTATTGTATCACAATCTAGTAGTTACATTTGAAAATTTTGTTTTAGGACATTTTGTTTGAACGCAATCATCAAACTTAATTAAAAAAGTCATTTAAGCCTTTTCACAGTGAGATCTATGCGATATGGCCGAGAAATGTAATTTTGATGTTAACTCCCAAACCGCTGCGCAGAAGTCAACCAAACTTCACCCATTAGTGTATTGTATCACAATCTAGTAGTTACATGTGGAAATTTGGTTATAGGACATTTGATTTGAGCGCAATCCTCAAACTTAGGTCAAAAAAGCCATTTAAGCCTTTTCACAGTGAGATCTATGCGATATGGCCGAGAAATGTAATTTTGATGTTAACTCCCAAACCGCTGCGCAGAAGTCAACCAAACTTCCCCCAATAGTGTATTTTATCACAATCTAGTAGTTACATTTGGAAATTTAGTTCTAGGACATTTGATTTGAGCGCAATCTTCAAACTTAATTAAAAAAAGTCATTTAAGCCTTTTCACAGTGAGATCTATGCGATATGGCCGAGAAATGTAATTTTGATGTTAACTCCCAAACCGCTGCGCAGAAGTAAACCAAACTTCACCCAATAGTGTATTTTATCATAATCTAGTAGTTACATTTGGAAATTTAGTTCTAGGACATTTGATTTGAGCGCAATTCTCAAACTTAGGTCAAAAAAGCCATTTAAGCCTTTTCACAGTGAGATCTATGCGATATGGCCGAGAAATGTAATTTTGATGTTAACTCCCAAACCGCTGCGCAGAAGTCAACCAAACTTCCCCCAATAGTGTATTTTATCACAATCTAGTAGTTACATTTGGAAATTTAGTTCTAGGACATTTGATTTGAGCGCAATCTTCAAACTTAATTAAAAAAAGTCATTTAAGCCTTTTCACAGTGAGATCTATGCGATATGGCCGAGAAATGTAATTTTGATGTTAACTCCCAAACCGCTGCGCAGAAGTCAACCAAACTTCACCCATTAGTGTATTGTATCACAATCTAGTAGTTACATGTGGAAATTTGGTTATAGGACATTTGATTTGAGCGCAATCCTCAAACTTAGGTCAAAAAAGCCATTTAAGCCTTTTCACAGTGAGATCTATGCGATATGGCCGAGAAATGTAATTTTGATGTTAACTCCCAAACCGCTGCGCAGAAGTCAACCAAACTTCACCCAATAGTGTATTTTATCACAATCTAGTAGTTACATTTGGAAATTTAGTTCTAGGACATTTGATTTGAGCGCAATCTTCAAACTTAATTAAAAAAAGTCATTTAAGCCTTTTCACAGTGAGATCTATGCGATATGGCCGAGAAATGTAATTTTGATGTTCACTCCCAAACCGCTGCGCAGAAGTCAACCAAACTTCAACCATTAGTGTATTGTATCACAATCTAGTAGTTACATGTGGAAATTTGGTTCTAGGACATTTGATTTGAGCGCAATCCTCAAACTTAGGTCAAAAAAGCCATTTAAGCCTTTTCACAGTGAGATCTATGCGATATGGCCGAGAAATGTAATTTTGATGTTAACTCCCAAACCGCTGCGCAGAAGTCAACCAAACTTCACCCAATAGTGTATTGTATCACAATCTAGTAGTTACATTTGAAAATTTTGTTCTAGGACATTTTGTTTGAGCGCAATCATCAAACTTAATTAAAAAAGTCATTTAAGCCTTTTCACAGTGAGATCTATGCGATATGGCCGAGAAATGTAATTTTGATGTTAACTCCCAAACCGCTGCGCAGAAGTCAACCAAACTTCACCCATTAGTGTATTGTATCACAATCTAGTAGTTACATGTGAAAATTTGGTTCTAGGACATTTGATTTGAGCGCAATCCTCAAACTTATGTCAAAAAAGCCATTTAAGCCTTTTCACAGTGAGATCTATGCGATATGGCCGAGAAATGTAATTTTGATGTTAACTCCCAAACCGCTGCGCAGAAGTCAACCAAACTTCACCCAATAGTGTATTGTATCACATTCTAGTAGTTACATTTGAAAATTTCGTTCTAGGACATTTGGTTTGAGCGCAATCATTAAACTTAGGTCAAAAAAGCCATTTAAGCCTTTTCACAGTGAGATCTATGCGATATGGCCGAGAAATGTAATTTTGATGTTAACTCCCAAACCGCTGCGCAGAAGTCAACCAAACTTCACCCAATAGTGTATTGTATCACAATCTAGTAGTTACATTTGAAAATTTCGTTCTAGGACATTTGGTTTGAGCGCAATCATTAAACTTAATTTAAAAAAGTCATTTAAGCCTTTTCACAGTGAGATCTATGCGATATGGCCGAGAAATGTAATTTTGATGTTAACTCCCAAACCGCTGCGCAGAAGTCAACCAAACTTCACCCAATAGTGTATTGTATCACAATCTAGTAGTTACATTTGAAAATTTTGTTCTAGGACATTTTGTTTGAACGCAATCATCAAACTTAATTAAAAAAGTCATTTAAGCCTTTTCACAGTGAGATCTATGCGATATGGCCGAGAAATGTAATTTTGATGTTAACTCCCAAACCGCTGCGCAGAAGTCAACCAAACTTCACCCAATAGTGTATTGTATCACAATCTAGTAGTTACATTTGAAAATTTTGTTCTAGGAAATTTTGTTTGAGCGCAATCATCAAACTTAATTAAAAAAGTCATTTAAGCCTTTTCACAGTGAGATCTATGCGATATGGCCGAGAAATGTAATTTTGATGTTAACTCCCAAACCGCTGCGCAGAAGTCAACCAAACTTCACCCATTAGTGTATTGTATCACAATCTAGTAGTTACATGTGGAAATTTGGTTCTAGGACATTTGATTTGAGCGCAATCCTCAAACTTAGGTCAAAAAAGCCATTTAAGCCTTTTTCACAGTGAGATCTATGCGATATGGCCGAGAAATGTAATTTTGATGTTAACTCCCAAACCGCTGCGCAGAAGTCAACCAAACTTCACCCAATAGTGTATTGTATCACATTCTAGTAGTTACATTTTAAAATTTCGTTCTAGGACATTTGGTTTGAGCGCAATTATTAAACTTAGGTCAAAAAAGCCATTTAAGCCTTTTCACAGTGAGATCTATGCGATATGGCCGAGAAATGTAATTTTGATGTTAACTCCCAAACCGCTGCGCAGAAGTAAACCAAACTTCACCCATTAGTGTATTGTATCACAATCTAGTAGTTACATGTGGAAATTTGGTTCTAGGACATTTGATTTGAGGGCAATCCTCAAACTTAGGTCAAAAAAGCCATTTAAGCCTTTTCACAGTGAGATCTATGCGATATGGCCGAGAAATGTAATTTTGATGTTAACTCCCAAACCGCTGCGCAGAAGTCAACCAAACTTCACCCAATAAGTGTATTGTATCACAATCTAGTAGTTACATTTGAAAATTTTGTTCTAGGACATTTTGTTTGAGCGCAAACCTCAAACTTAGGTCAAAAAATCCATTTAAGCCTTTTCACAGTGAGATCTATGCGATATGGCCGAGAAATGTAATTTTGATGTTAACTCCCAAACCGCTGCGCAGAAGTCAACCAAACTTCACCCAATAGTGTATTGTATCACATTCTAGTAGTTACATTTGAAAATTTCGTTCTAGGACATTTGGTTTGAGCGCAATCATTAAACTTAGGTCAAAAAAGCCATTTAAGCCTTTTCACAGTGAGATCTATGCGATATGGCCGAGAAATGTAATTTTGATGTTAACTCCCAAACCGCTGCGCAGAAGTCAACCAAACTTCACCCATTAGTGTATTGTATCACAATCTAGTAGTTACATGTGGAAATTTGGTTATAGGACATTTGATTTGAGCGCAATCCTCAAACTTAGGTCAAAAAAGCCATTTAAGCCTTTTCACAGTGAGATCTATGCGATATGGCCGAGAAATGTAATTTTGATGTTAACTCCCAAACCGCTGCGCAGAAGTCAACCAAACTTCACCCAATAGTGTATTTTATCACAATCTAGTAGTTACATTTGGAAATTTAGTTCTAGGACATTTGATTTGAGCGCAATCTTCAAACTTAATTAAAAAAAGCCATTTAAGCCTTTTCACAGTGAGATCTATGCGATATGGCTGAGAAATGTAATTTTGATGTTAACTCCCAAACCGCTGCGCAGAAGTCTACCAAACTTCACCCAATAGTGTATTGTATCACAATCTAGTAGTTACATTTGGAAATTTCGTTCTAGGACATTTGGTTTGAGCGCAATCATCAAACTTAATTAAAAAAGTCATTTAAGCCTTTTCACAGTGAAATCTATGCGATATGGCCGAGAAATGTAATTTTGATGTTAACTCCCAAACCGCTGCGCAGATGTCAACCAAACTTCACCCAGTAGTGTATTGTATCACAATTTAGTAGTTACATGTGGAAATTTGGTTCTAGGACATTTGATTTGAGCGCAATTCTCAAACTTAGGTCAAAAAAGCCATTTAAGCCTTTTCACAGTGAGATCTATGCGATATGGCCGAGAAGTGTAATTTTGATGTTAACTCCCAAACCGCTGCGCAGAAGTCAACCAAACTTCACCCAATAGTGTATTTTATCACAATCTAGTAGTTACATTTGGAAATTTAGTTTTAGGACATTTTGTTTGAGCGCAATCTTCAAACTTAATTAAAAAAAGTCATTTAAGCCTTTTCACAGTGAGATCTATGCGATATGGCCGAGAAATGTAATTTTGATGTTCACTCCCAAACCGCTGCGCAGAAGTCAACCAAACTTCACCCAATAGTGTATTGTATCACAATCTAGTAGTTACATGTGGAAATTTGGTTCTAGGACATTTGATTTGAGCGCAATCCTCAAACTTAGGTCAAAAAAGCCATTTAAGCCTTTTCACAGTGAGATCTATGCGATATGGCCGAGAAATGTAATTTTGATGTTAACTCCTAAACCGCTGCGCAGAAGTCAACCAAACTTCACCCAATAGTGTATTGTATCACAATTTATTAGTTACATGTGGAAATTTGGTTCTAGGACATTTGATTTGAACGCAATTCTCAAACTTAGGTCAAAAATGCCATTTAAGCCTTTTCACAGTGAGATCTATGCGATATGGCCGAGAAATGTAATTTTGATGTTAACTCCCAAACCGCTGCGCAGAAGTCAACCAAACTTCACCCAATAGTGTATTTTATCAAAATCTAGTAGTTACATTTGGAAATTTAGTTTTAGGACATTTGGTTTGAGCGCAATCTTCAAACTTAATTAAAAAAAAGTCATTTAAGCCTTTTCACAGTGAGATCTATGCGATATGGCCGAGAAATGTAATTTTGATGTTAACTCCCAAACCGCTGCGTAGAAGTAAACCAAACTTCACCCAATAGTGTATTTTATCATAATCTAGTAGTTACATTTGGAAATTTAGTTCTAGGACATTTGATTTGAGCGCAATTCTCAAACTTAGGTCAAAAAAGCCATTTAAGCCTTTTCACAGTGAGATCTATGCGATATGGCCGAGAAATGTAATTTTGATGTTAACTCCCAAACCGCTGCGCAGAAGTCAACCAAACTTCACCCAATAGTGTATTTTATCACAATCTAGTAGTTACATTTGGAAATTTAGTTCTAGGACATTTGGTTTGAGCGCAATCATCAAACTTAGGTCAAAAAAGCCATTTAAGCCTTTTCACAGTGAGATCTATGCGATATGGCTGAGAAATGTAATTTTGATGTTAACTCCCAAACCGCTGCGCAGAAGTCAACCAAACTTCACCCAATAGTGTATTGTATCACAATCTAGTAGTTACATTTGGAAATTTCGTTCTAGGACATTTGATTTGAGCGCAATCCTCAAACTTAGGTCAAAAAAGCCATTTAAGCCTTTTCACAGTGAGATCTATGCGATATGGCCGAGAAATGTAATTTTGATGTTAACTCCCAAACCGCTGCGCAGAAGTCAACCAAACTTCACCCAATAGTGTATTTTATCACAATCTAGTAGTTACATTTGGAAATTTAGTTTTAGGACATTTGGTTTGAGCGCAATCTTCAAACTTAATTTAAAAAAGTCATTTAAGTCTTTTCACAGTGAGATCTATGCGATATGGCCGAGAAATGTAATTTTGATGTTAACTCCCAAACCGCTGCGCAGAAGTCAACCAAACTTCACCCAATAGTGTATTTTATCACAATCTAGTAGTTACATTTGGAAATTTAGTTCTAGGACATTTGGTTTGAGCGCAATCATCAAACTTAGGTAAAAAAAGCCATTTAAGCCTTTTCACAGTGAGATTTATGCGATATGGCCGAGAAATGTATTTTTGATGTTCACTCCCAAACCGCTGCGCAGAAGTCAACCAAACTTCACCCATTAGTGTATTGTATCACAATCTAGTAGTTACATATGGAAATTTGGTTTTAGGACATATGATTTGAGCGATATCCTCAAACTTAGGTCAAAAAAGCCATTTAAGCCTTTTCACAGTGAGATCTATGCGATATGGCGGAGAAATGTAATTTTGATGTTAACTCCCAAACCGCTGCGCAAAAGTCAACCAAACTTCACCCAATAGTGTATTTTATCACAATCTAGTAGTTACATTTAGAAATTTAGTTTTAGGACATTTGGTTTGAGCGCAATCCTCAAACTTAGGTCAAAAAAGCCATTTAAGCCTTTTCACAGTGAGATCTACGCGATATGGCTGAGAAATGTAATTTTGATGTTAACTCCCAAACCGCTGCGCAGAAGTCAACCAAACTTCACCCAATAGTGTATTTTATCAAAATCTAGTAGTTACATTTGGAAATTTAGTTTTAGGACATTTGGTTTGAGCGCAATCTTCAAACTTAATTAAAAAAAGTCATTTAAGCCTTTTCACAGTGAGATCTATGCGATATGGCCGAGAAATGTAATTTTGATGTTTACTCCCAAACCGCTGCGCAGAAGTCAACCAAACTTCACCCAATAGTGTATTTTATCACAATCTAGTAGTTACATTTGTAAATTTAGTTCTAGGACATTTGGTTTGAGCGCAATCATCAAACTTAGGTCAAAAAAGCCATTTAAGCCTTTTCACAGTGAGATCTATGCGATATGGCTGAGAAATGTAATTTTGATGTTAACTCCCAAACCGCTGCGCAGAAGTCAACCAAACTTAACCCAATAGTGTATTTTATCACAATCTAGTAGTTACATTTAGAAATTTAGTTCTAGGACATTTGGTTTGAGCGCAATCTTCAAACTTAATTAAAAAAAGTCATTTAAGCCTTTTCACAGTGAGATCTATGCGATCTGGCCGAGAAATGTAATTTTGATGTTCACTCCCAAACCGCTGCGCAGAAGTCAACCAAACTTCACCCATTAGTGTATTGTATCACAATCTAGTAGTTACATATGGAAATTTGGTTTTAGGACATATGATTTGAGCGATATCCTCAAACTCAGGTCAAAAATGCCATTTAAGCCTTTTCACAGTGAGATCTATGCGATATGGCGGAGAAATGTAATTTTGATGTTAACTCCCAAACCGCTGCGCAAAAGTCAACCAAACTTCACCCAATAGTGTATTTTATCACAATCTAGTAGTTACATTTAGAAATTTAGTTTTAGGACATTTGGTTTGAGCGCAATCTTCAAACTTAATTAAAAAAAGTCATTTAAGCCTTTTCACAGTGAGATCTATGCGATATGGCCGAGAAATGTAATTTTGATGTTAACTCCCAAACCGCTCCGCAGAAGTAAACCAAACTTCACCCAATAGTGTATTTTATCATAATCTAGTAGTTACATTTGGAAATTTAGTTCTAGGACATTTGATTTGAGCGCAATTCTCAAACTTAGGTCAAAAAAGCCATTTAAGCCTTTTCACAGTGAGATCTATGCGATATGGCCGAGAAATGTAATTTTGATGTTAACTCCCAAACCGCTGCGCAGAAGTCAACCAAACTTCACCCAATAGTGTATTTTATCACAATCTAGTAGTTACATTTGGAAATTTAGTTCTAGGACATTTGGTTTGAGCACAATCATCAAACTTAGGTCAAAAAAGCCATTTAAGCCTTTTCACAGTGAGATCTATGCGATATGGCTGAGAAATGTAATTTTGATGTTAACTCCCAAACCGCTGCGCAGAAGTCAACCAAACTTCACCCAATAGTGTATTTTATCACAATCTAGTAGTTACATTTAGAAATTTAGTTCTAGGACATTTGGTTTGAGCGCAATCTTCAAACTTAATTAAAAAAAGTCATTTAAGCCTTTTCACAGTGAGATCTATGCGATATGGCCGAGAAATGTAATTTTGATGTTCACTCCCAAACCGCTGCGCAGAAGTCAACCAAACTTCACCCATTAGTGTATTGTATCACAATCTAGTAGTTACATATGGAAATTTGGTTTTAGGACATATGATTTGAGCGATATCCTCAAACTTAGGTCAAAAATGCCATTTAAGCCTTTTCACAGTGAGATCTATGCGATATGGCTGAGAAATGTAATTTTGATGTTAACTCCCAAACCGCTGCGCAGAAGTCAACCAAACTTCACCCAATAGTGTATTGTATCACAATCTAGTAGTTACATTTGGAAATTTCGTTCTAGGACATTTGGTTTGAGCGCAATCTTCAAACTTAATTAAAAAAGTCATTTAAGCCTTTTCACAGTGAGATCTATGCGATATGGCCGAGAAATGTAATTTTGATGTTAACTCCCAAACCGCTGCGCAGAAGTCAACCAAACTTCACCCAATAGTGTATTGTATCACAATTTATTAGTTACATGTGGAAATTTGGTTCTAGGACATTTGATTTGAGCGCAATTCTCAAACTCTCAAACTTAGGTCAAAAATGCCATTTAAGCCTTTTCACAGTGAGATCTATGCGATATGGCCGAGAAATGTAATTTTGATGTTAACTCCCAAACCGCTGTGCAGAAGTCAACCAAACTTCACCCAATAGTGTATTTTATCATAATCTAGTAGTTACATTTGGAAATTTAGTTTTAGGACATTTGGTTTGAGCGCAATCTTCAAACTTAATTTAAAAAAGTCATTTAAGCCTTTTCACAGTGAGATCTATGCGATATGGCCGAGAAATGTAATTTTTATGTAACTCCCAAACCGCTGCGCAGAAGTAAACCAAACTTCACCCAATAGTGTATTTTATCATAATCTAGTAGTTACATTTGGAAATTTAGTTCTAGGACATTTGATTTGAGCGCAATTCTCAAACTTAGGTCAAAAAAGCCATTTAAGCCTTTTCACAGTGAGATCTATGCGATATGGCCGAGAAATGTAATTTTGATGTTAACTCCCAAACCGCTGCGCAGAAGTCAACCAAACTTCACCCAATAGTGTATTTTATCACAATCTAGTAGTTACATTTGGAAATTTAGTTCTAGGACATTTGGTTTGAGCGCAATCATCAAACTTAGGTCAAAAAAGCCATTTAAGCCTTTTCAAAGTGAGATCTATGCGATATGGCTGAGAAATGTAATTTTGATGTTCACTCCCAAACCGCTGCGCAGAAGTCAACCAAACTTCACCCATTAGTGTATTGTATCACAATCTAGTAGTTACATATGGAAATTTGGTTTTAGTACATATGATTTGAGCGATATCCTCAAACTTAGGTCAAAAAAGCTATTTAAGCCTTTTCACAGTGAGATCTATGCGATATGGCGGAGAAATGTAATTTTGATGTTAACTCCCAAACCGCTGCGCAAAAGTCAACCAAACTTCACCCAATAGTGTATTTTATCACAATCTAGTAGTTACATTTAGAAATTTAGTTTTAGGACATTTGGTTTGAGCGCAATCCTCAAACTTAGGTCAAAAAAGCCATTTAAGCCTTTTCACAGTGAGATCTACGCGATATGGCCGAGAAATGTAATTTTGATGTTAACTCCCAAACCGCTGCGCAGAAGTCAACCAAACTTCACCCAATAGTGTATTTTATCACAATCTAGTAGTTACATTTAGAAATTTAGTTCTAGGACATTTGGTTTGAGCGCAATCTTCAAACTTAATTAAAAAAAGTCATTTAAGCCTTTTCACAGTGAGATTAATGCGATATGGCCGAGAAATGTAATTTTGATGTTAACTCCCAAACCGCTGCGCAGAAGTCAACCAAACTTCACCCAATAGTGTATTTTATCACAATCTAGTAGTTACATTTGGAAATTTAGTTTTAGGACATTTGGTTTGAGCGCAATCTTCAAACTTAATTAAAAAAAGTCATTTAAGCCTTTTCACAGTGAGATCTATGCGATATGGCCGAGAAATGTAATTTTGATGTTAACTCCCAAACCGCTGCGCAGAAGTAAACCAAACTTCACCCAATAGTGTATTTTATCATAATCTAGTAGTTACATTTGGAAATTTAGTTCTAGGACATTTGATTTGAGCGCAATTCTCAAACTTAGGTCAAAAAAGCCATTTAAGCCTTTTCACAGAAATGTAATTTTGATGTTTACTCCCAAACCGCTGCGCAGAAGTCAACCAAACTTCACCCAATAGTGTATTTTATCACAATCTAGTAGTTACATTTGGAAATTTAGTTCTAGGACATTTGGTTTGAGCGCAATCATCAAACTTAGGTCAAAAAAGCCATTTAAGCCTTTTCACAGTGAGATCTATGCGATATGGCTGAGAAATGTAATTTTGATGTTAACTCCCAAACCGCTGCGCAGAAGTCAACCAAACTTAACCCAATAGTGTATTTTATCACAATCTAGTAGTTACATTTAGAAATTTAGTTCTAGGACATTTGGTTTGAGCGCAATCTTCAAACTTAATTAAAAAAAGTCATTTAAGCCTTTTCACAGTGAGATCTATGCGATCTGGCCGAGAAATGTAATTTTGATGTTCACTCCCAAACCGCTGCGCAGAAGTCAACCAAACTTCACCCATTAGTGTATTGTATCACAATCTAGTAGTTACATATGGAAATTTGGTTTTAGGACATATGATTTGAGCGATATCCTCAAACTCAGGTCAAAAATGCCATTTAAGCCTTTTCACAGTGAGATCTATGCGATATGGCGGAGAAATGTAATTTTGATGTTAACTCCCAAACCGCTGCGCAAAAGTCAACCAAACTTCACCCAATAGTGTATTTTATCACAATCTAGTAGTTACATTTAGAAATTTAGTTTTAGGACATTTGGTTTGAGCGCAATCTTCAAACTTAATTAAAAAAAGTCATTTAAGCCTTTTCACAGTGAGATCTATGCGATATGGCCGAGAAATGTAATTTTGATGTTAACTCCCAAACCGCTCCGCAGAAGTAAACCAAACTTCACCCAATAGTGTATTTTATCATAATCTAGTAGTTACATTTGGAAATTTAGTTCCAGGACATTTGATTTGAGCGCAATTCTCAAACTTAGGTCAAAAAAGCCATTTAAGCCTTTTCACAGTGAGATCTATGCGATATGGCCGAGAAATGTAATTTTGATGTTAACTCCCAAACCGCTGCGCAGAAGTCAACCAAACTTCACCCAATAGTGTATTTTATCACAATCTAGTAGTTACATTTGGAAATTTAGTTCTAGGACATTTGGTTTGAGCGCAATCATCAAACTTAGGTCAAAAAAGCCATTTAAGCCTTTTCAAAGTGAGATCTATGCGATATGGCTGAGAAATGTAATTTTGATGTTCACTCCCAAACCGCTGCGCAGAAGTCAACCAAACTTCACCCATTAGTGTATTGTATCACAATCTAGTAGTTACATATGGAAATTTGGTTTTAGGACATATGATTTGAGCGATATCCTCAAACTTAGGTCAAAAAAGCCATTTAAGCCTTTTCACAGTGAGATCTATGCGATATGGCGGAGAAATGTAATTTTGATGTTAACTCCCAAACCGCTGCGCAAAAGTCAACCAAACTTCACCCAATAGTGTATTTTATCACAATCTAGTAGTTACATTTAGAAATTTAGTTTTAGGACATTTGGTTTGAGCGCAATCCTCAAACTTAGGTCAAAAAAGCCATTTAAGCCTTTTCACAGTGAGATCTACGCGATATGGCCGAGAAATGTAATTTTGATGTTAACTCCCAAACCGCTGCGCAGAAGTCAACCAAACTTCACCCAATAGTGTATTGTATCACAATCTAGTAGTTACATTTGGAAATTTCGTTCTAGGACATTTGGTTTGAGCGCAATCATCAAACTTAATTAAAAAAGTCATTTAAGCCTTTTCACAGTGAGATCTATGCGATATGGCCGAGAAATGTAATTTTGATGTTAACTCCCAAACCGCTGCGCAGATGTCAACCAAACTTCACCCAGTAGTGTATTGTATCACAATTTAGTAGTTACATGTGGAAATTTGGTTCTAGGGCATTTGATTTGAGCGCAATTCTCAAACTTAGGTCAAAAAAGCCATTTAAGCCTTTTCACAGTGAGATCTATGCGATATGGCTGAGAAATGTAATTTTGATGTTAACTCCCAAACCGCTGCGCAGAAGTCAACCAAACTTCACCCAATAGTGTATTGTATCACAATTTATTAGTTACATGTGGAAATTTGGTTCTAGGACATTTGATTTGAGCGCAATTCTCAAACTCTCAAACTTAGGTCAAAAATGCCATTTAAGCCTTTTCACAGTGAGATCTATGCGATATGGCCGAGAAATGTAATTTTGATGTTAACTCCCAAACCGCTGTGCAGAAGTCAACCAAACTTCACCCAATAGTGTATTTTATCATAATCTAGTAGTTACATTTGGAAATTTAGTTTTAGGACATTTGGTTTGAGCGCAATCTTCAAACTTAATTTAAAAAAGTCATTTAAGCCTTTTCACAGTGAGATCTATGCGATATGGCCGAGAAATGTAATTTTTATGTTAACTCCCAAACCGCTGCGCAGAAGTAAACCAAACTTCACCCAATAGTGTATTTTATCATAATCTAGTAGTTACATTTGGAAATTTAGTTCTAGGACATTTGATTTGAGCGCAATTCTCAAACTTAGGTCAAAAAAGCCATTTAAGCCTTTTCACAGTGAGATCTATGCGATATGGCCGAGAAATGTAATTTTGATGTTAACTCCCAAACCGCTGCGCAGAAGTCAACCAAACTTCACCCAATAGTGTATTTTATCACAATCTAGTAGTTACATTTGGAAATTTAGTTCTAGGACATTTGGTTTGAGCGCAATCATCAAACTTAGGTCAAAAAAGCCATTTAAGCCTTTTCAAAGTGAGATCTATGCGATATGGCTGAGAAATGTAATTTTGATGTTCACTCCCAAACCGCTGCGCAGAAGTCAACCAAACTTCACCCATTAGTGTATTGTATCACAATCTAGTAGTTACATATGGAAATTTGGTTTTAGGACATATGATTTGAGCGATATCCTCAAACTTAGGTCAAAAAAGCCATTTAAGCCTTTTCACAGTGAGATCTATGCGATATGGCGGAGAAATGTAATTTTGATGTTAACTCCCAAACCGCTGCGCAAAAGTCAACCAAACTTCACCCAATAGTGTATTTTATCACAATCTAGTAGTTACATTTAGAAATTTAGTTTTAGGACATTTGGTTTGAGCGCAATCCTCAAACTTAGGTCAAAAAAGCCATTTAAGCCTTTTCACAGTGAGATCTACGCGATATGGCCGAGAAATGTAATTTTGATGTTAACTCCCAAACCGCTGCGCAGAAGTCAACCAAACTTCACCCAATAGTGTATTTTATCACAATCTAGTAGTTACATTTAGAAATTTATTTCTAGGACATTTGGTTTGAGCGCAATCTTCAAACTTAATTTAAAAAAGTCATTTAAGCCTTTTCACAGTGAGATCTATGCGATATGGCCGAGAAATGTAATTTTTATGTTAACTCCCAAACCGCTGCGCAGAAGTAAACCAAACTTCACCCAATAGTGTATTTTATCATAATCTAGTAGTTACATTTGGAAATTTAGTTTTAGGACATTTGGTTTGAGCGCAATCTTCAAACTTAATTTAAAAAAGTCATTTAAGCCTTTTCACAGTGAGATCTATGCGATATGGCCGAGAAATGTAATTTTTATGTTAACTCCCAAACCGCTGCGCAGAAGTAAACCAAACTTCACCCAATAGTGTATTTTATCATAATCTAGTAGTTACATTTGGAAATTTAGTTCTAGGACATTTGATTTGAGCGCAATTCTCAAACTTAGGTCAAAAAAGCCATTTAAGCCTTTTCACAGTGAGATTAATGCGATATGGCCGAGAAATGTAATTTTGATGTTAACTCCCAAACCGCTGCGCAGAAGTCAACCAAACTTCACCCAATAGTGTATTTTATCACAATCTAGTAGTTACATTTGGAAATTTAGTTTTAGGACATTTGGTTTGAGCGCAATCTTCAAACTTAATTAAAAAAAGTCATTTAAGCCTTTTCACAGTGAGATCTATGCGATATGGCCGAGAAATGTAATTTTGATGTTAACTCCCAAACCGCTGCGCAGAAGTAAACCAAACTTCACCCAATAGTGTATTTTATCATAATCTAGTAGTTACATTTGGAAATTTAGTTCTAGGACATTTGATTTGAGCGCAATTCTCAAACTTAGGTCAAAAAAGCCATTTAAGCCTTTTCACAGAAATGTAATTTTGATGTTTACTCCCAAACCGCTGCGCAGAAGTCAACCAAACTTCACCCAATATTGTATTTTATCACAATCTAGTAGTTACATTTGGAAATTTAGTTCTAGGACATTTGGTTTGAGCGCAATCATCAAACTTAGGTCAAAAAAGCCATTTAAGCCTTTTCACAGTGAGATCTACGCGATATGGCTGAGAAATGTAATTTTGATGTTAACTCCCAAACCGCTGCGCAGAAGTCAACCAAACTTAACCCAATAGTGTATTTTATCACAATCTAGTAGTTACATTTAGAAATTTAGTTCTAGGACATTTGGTTTGAGCGCAATCTTCAAACTTAATTAAAAAAAGTCATTTAAGCCTTTTCACAGTGAGATCTATGCGATCTGGCCGAGAAATGTAATTTTGATGTTCACTCCCAAACCGCTGCGCAGAAGTCAACCAAACTTCACCCATTAGTGTATTGTATCACAATCTAGTAGTTACATATGGAAATTTGGTTTTAGGACATATGATTTGAGCGATATCCTCAAACTCAGGTCAAAAATGCCATTTAAGCCTTTTCACAGTGAGATCTATGCGATATGGCGGAGAAATGTAATTTTGATGTTAACTCCCAAACCGCTGCGCAAAAGTCAACCAAACTTCACCCAATAGTGTATTTTATCACAATCTAGTAGTTACATTTAGAAATTTAGTTTTAGGACATTTGGTTTGAGCGCAATCTTCAAACTTAATTAAAAAAAGTCATTTAAGCCTTTTCACAGTGAGATCTATGCGATATGGCCGAGAAATGTAATTTTGATGTTAACTCCCAAACCGCTCCGCAGAAGTAAACCAAACTTCACCCAATAGTGTATTTTATCATAATCTAGTAGTTACATTTGGAAATTTAGTTCTAGGACATTTGATTTGAGCGCAATTCTCAAACTTAGGTCAAAAAAGCCATTTAAGCCTTTTCACAGTGAGATCTATGCGATATGGCCGAGAAATGTAATTTTGATGTTAACTCCCAAACCGCTGCGCAGAAGTCAACCAAACTTCACCCAATAGTGTATTTTATCACAATCTAGTAGTTACATTTGGAAATTTAGTTCTAGGACATTTGGTTTGAGCACAATTATCAAACTTAGGTCAAAAAAGCCATTTAAGCCTTTTCACAGTGAGATCTATGCGATATGGCTGAGAAATGTAATTTTGATGTTAACTCCCAAACCGCTGCGCAGAAGTCAACCAAACTTCACCCAATAGTGTATTTTATCACAATCTAGTAGTTACATTTAGAAATTTAGTTCTAGGACATTTGGTTTGAGCGCAATCTTCAAACTTAATTAAAAAAAGTCATTTAAGCCTTTTCACAGTGAGATCTATGCGATATGGCCGAGAAATGTAATTTTGATGTTCACTCCCAAACCGCTGCGCAGAAGTCAACCAAACTTCACCCATTAGTGTATTGTATCACAATCTAGTAGTTACATATGGAAATTTGGTTTTAGGACATATGATTTGAGCGATATCCTCAAACTTAGGTCAAAAATGCCATTTAAGCCTTTTCACAGTGAGATCTATGCGATATGGCTGAGAAATGTAATTTTGATGTTAACTCCCAAACCGCTGCGCAGAAGTCAACCAAACTTCACCCAATAGTGTATTGTATCACAATCTAGTAGTTACATTTGGAAATTTCGTTCTAGGACATTTGGTTTGAGCGCAATCTTCAAACTTAATTAAAAAAGTCATTTAAGCCTTTTCACAGTGAGATCTATGCGATATGGCCGAGAAATGTAATTTTGATGTTAACTCCCAAACCGCTGCGCAGAAGTCAACCAAACTTCACCCAATAGTGTATTGTATCACAATTTATTAGTTACATGTGGAAATTTGGTTCTAGGACATTTGATTTGAGCGCAATTCTCAAACTCTCAAACTTAGGTCAAAAATGCCATTTAAGCCTTTTCACAGTGAGATCTATGCGATATGGCCGAGAAATGTAATTTTGATGTTAACTCCCAAACCGCTGTGCAGAAGTCAACCAAACTTCACCCAATAGTGTATTTTATCATAATCTAGTAGTTACATTTGGAAATTTAGTTTTAGGACATTTGGTTTGAGCGCAATCTTCAAACTTAATTTAAAAAAGTCATTTAAGCCTTTTCACAGTGAGATCTATGCGATATGGCCGAGAAATGTAATTTTTATGTTAACTCCCAAACCGCTGCGCAGAAGTAAACCAAACTTCACCCAATAGTGTATTTTATCATAATCTAGTAGTTACATTTGGAAATTTAGTTCTAGGACATTTGATTTGAGCGCAATTCTCAAACTTAGGTCAAAAAAGCCATTTAAGCCTTTTCACAGTGAGATCTATGCGATATGGCCGAGAAATGTAATTTTGATGTTAACTCCCAAACCGCTGCGCAGAAGTCAACCAAACTTCACCCAATAGTGTATTTTATCACAATCTAGTAGTTACATTTGGAAATTTAGTTCTAGGACATTTGGTTTGAGCGCAATCATCAAACTTAGGTCAAAAAAGCCATTTAAGCCTTTTCAAAGTGAGATCTATGCGATATGGCTGAGAAATGTAATTTTGATGTTCACTCCCAAACCGCTGCGCAGAAGTCAACCAAACTTCACCCATTAGTGTATTGTATCACAATCTAGTAGTTACATATGGAAATTTGGTTTTAGGACATATGATTTGAGCGATATCCTCAAACTTAGGTCAAAAAAGCCATTTAAGCCTTTTCACAGTGAGATCTATGCGATATGGCGGAGAAATGTAATTTTGATGTTAACTCCCAAACCGCTGCGCAAAAGTCAACCAAACTTCACCCAATAGTGTATTTTATCACAATCTAGTAGTTACATTTGGAAATTTAGTTCTAGGACATTTGGTTTGAGCGCAATCATCAAACTTAGGTCAAAAAAGCCATTTAAGCCTTTTCACAGTGAGATCTATGCGATATGGCTGAGAAATGTAATTTTGATGTTAACTCCCAAACCGCTGCGCAGAAGTCAACCAAACTTCACCCAATAGTGTATTGTATCACAATCTAGTAGTTACATTTGGAAATTTCGTTCTAGGACATTTGATTTGAGCGCAATCCTCAAACTTAGGTCAAAAAAGCCATTTAAGCCTTTTCACAGTGAGATCTATGCGATATGGCCGAGAAATGTAATTTTGATGTTAACTCCCAAACCGCTGCGCAGAAGTCAACCAAACTTCACCCAATAGTGTATTTTATCACAATCTAGTAGTTACATTTGGAAATTTAGTTTTAGGACATTTGGTTTGAGCGCAATCTTCAAACTTAATTTAAAAAAGTCATTTAAGTCTTTTCACAGTGAGATCTATGCGATATGGCCGAGAAATGTAATTTTGATGTTAACTCCCAAACCGCTGCGCAGAAGTCAACCAAACTTCACCCAATAGTGTATTTTATCACAATCTAGTAGTTACATTTGGAAATTTAGTTCTAGGACATTTGGTTTGAGCGCAATCATCAAACTTAGGTAAAAAAAGCCATTTAAGCCTTTTCACAGTGAGATCTATGCGATATGGCCGAGAAATGTATTTTTGATGTTCACTCCCAAACCGCTGCGCAGAAGTCAACCAAACTTCACCCATTAGTGTATTGTATCACAATCTAGTAGTTACATATGGAAATTTGGTTTTAGGACATATGATTTGAGCGATATCCTCAAACTTAGGTCAAAAAAGCCATTTAAGCCTTTTCACAGTGAGATCTATGCGATATGGCGGAGAAATGTAATTTTGATGTTAACTCCCAAACCGCTGCGCAAAAGTCAACCAAACTTCACCCAATAGTGTATTTTATCACAATCTAGTAGTTACATTTAGAAATTTAGTTTTAGGACATTTGGTTTGAGCGCAATCCTCAAACTTAGGTCAAAAAAGCCATTTAAGCCTTTTCACAGTGAGATCTACGCGATATGGCTGAGAAATGTAATTTTGATGTTAACTCCCAAACCGCTGCGCAGAAGTCAACCAAACTTCACCCAATAGTGTATTTTATCAAAATCTAGTAGTTACATTTGGAAATTTAGTTTTAGGACATTTGGTTTGAGCGCAATCTTCAAACTTAATTAAAAAAAGTCATTTAAGCCTTTTCACAGTGAGATCTATGCGATATGGCCGAGAAATGTAATTTTGATGTTAACTCCCAAACCGCTGCGCAGAAGTAAACCAAACTTCACCCAATAGTGTATTTTATCATAATCTAGTAGTTACATTTGGAAATTTAGTTCTAGGACATTTGATTTGAGCGCAATTCTCAAACTTAGGTCAAAAAAGCCATTTAAGCCTTTTCACAGTGAGATCTATGCGATATGGCCGAGAAATGTAATTTTGATGTTTACTCCCAAACCGCTGCGCAGAAGTCAACCAAACTTCACCCAATAGTGTATTTTATCACAATCTAGTAGTTACATTTGGAAATTTAGTTCTAGGACATTTGGTTTGAGCGCAATCATCAAACTTAGGTCAAAAAAGCCATTTAAGCCTTTTCACAGTGAGATCTATGCGATATGGCTGAGAAATGTAATTTTGATGTTAACTCCCAAACCGCTGCGCAGAAGTCAACCAAACTTAACCCAATAGTGTATTTTATCACAATCTAGTAGTTACATTTAGAAATTTAGTTCTAGGACATTTGGTTTGAGCGCAATCTTCAAACTTAATTAAAAAAAGTCATTTAAGCCTTTTCACAGTGAGATCTATGCGATCTGGCCGAGAAATGTAATTTTGATGTTCACTCCCAAACCGCTGCGCAGAAGTCAACCAAACTTCACCCATTAGTGTATTGTATCACAATCTAGTAGTTACATATGGAAATTTGGTTTTAGGACATATGATTTGAGCGATATCCTCAAACTCAGGTCAAAAATGCCATTTAAGCCTTTTCACAGTGAGATCTATGCGATATGGCGGAGAAATGTAATTTTGATGTTAACTCCCAAACCGCTGCGCAAAAGTCAACCAAACTTCACCCAATAGTGTATTTTATCACAATCTAGTAGTTACATTTAGAAATTTAGTTTTAGGACATTTGGTTTGAGCGCAATCTTCAAACTTAATTAAAAAAAGTCATTTAAGCCTTTTCACAGTGAGATCTATGCGATATGGCCGAGAAATGTAATTTTGATGTTAACTCCCAAACCGCTCCGCAGAAGTAAACCAAACTTCACCCAATAGTGTATTTTATCATAATCTAGTAGTTACATTTGGAAATTTAGTTCTAGGACATTTGATTTGAGCGCAATTCTCAAACTTAGGTCAAAAAAGCCATTTAAGCCTTTTCACAGTGAGATCTATGCGATATGGCCGAGAAATGTAATTTTGATGTTAACTCCCAAACCGCTGCGCAGAAGTCAACCAAACTTCACCCAATAGTGTATTTTATCACAATCTAGTAGTTACATTTGGAAATTTAGTTCTAGGACATTTGGTTTGAGCACAATCATCAAACTTAGGTCAAAAAAGCCATTTAAGCCTTTTCACAGTGAGATCTATGCGATATGGCTGAGAAATGTAATTTTGATGTTAACTCCCAAACCGCTGCGCAGAAGTCAACCAAACTTCACCCAATAGTGTATTTTATCACAATCTAGTAGTTACATTTAGAAATTTAGTTCTAGGACATTTGGTTTGAGCGCAATCTTCAAACTTAATTAAAAAAAGTCATTTAAGCCTTTTCACAGTGAGATCTATGCGATATGGCCGAGAAATGTAATTTTGATGTTCACTCCCAAACCGCTGCGCAGAAGTCAACCAAACTTCACCCATTAGTGTATTGTATCACAATCTAGTAGTTACATATGGAAATTTGGTTTTAGGACATATGATTTGAGCGATATCCTCAAACTTAGGTCAAAAATGCCATTTAAGCCTTTTCACAGTGAGATCTATGCGATATGGCTGAGAAATGTAATTTTGATGTTAACTCCCAAACCGCTGCGCAGAAGTCAACCAAACTTCACCCAATAGTGTATTGTATCACAATCTAGTAGTTACATTTGGAAATTTCGTTCTAGGACATTTGGTTTGAGCGCAATCTTCAAACTTAATTAAAAAAGTCATTTAAGCCTTTTCACAGTGAGATCTATGCGATATGGCCGAGAAATGTAATTTTGATGTTAACTCCCAAACCGCTGCGCAGAAGTCAACCAAACTTCACCCAATAGTGTATTGTATCACAATTTATTAGTTACATGTGGAAATTTGGTTCTAGGACATTTGATTTGAGCGCAATTCTCAAACTCTCAAACTTAGGTCAAAAATGCCATTTAAGCCTTTTCACAGTGAGATCTATGCGATATGGCCGAGAAATGTAATTTTGATGTTAACTCCCAAACCGCTGTGCAGAAGTCAACCAAACTTCATCCAATAGTGTATTTTATCATAATCTAGTAGTTACATTTGGAAATTTAGTTTTAGGACATTTGGTTTGAGCGCAATCTTCAAACTTAATTTAAAAAAGTCATTTAAGCCTTTTCACAGTGAGATCTATGCGATATGGCCGAGAAATGTAATTTTTATGTTAACTCCCAAACCGCTGCGCAGAAGTAAACCAAACTTCACCCAATAGTGTATTTTATCATAATCTAGTAGTTACATTTGGAAATTTAGTTCTAGGACATTTGATTTGAGCGCAATTCTCAAACTTAGGTCAAAAAAGCCATTTAAGCCTTTTCACAGTGAGATCTATGCGATATGGCCGAGAAATGTAATTTTGATGTTAACTCCCAAACCGCTGCGCAGAAGTCAACCAAACTTCACCCAATAGTGTATTTTATCACAATCTAGTAGTTACATTTGGAAATTTAGTTCTAGGACATTTGGTTTGAGCGCAATCATCAAACTTAGGTCAAAAAAGCCATTTAAGCCTTTTCAAAGTGAGATCTATGCGATATGGCTGAGAAATGTAATTTTGATGTTCACTCCCAAACCGCTGCGCAGAAGTCAACCAAACTTCACCCATTAGTGTATTGTATCACAATCTAGTAGTTACATATGGAAATTTGGTTTTAGGACATATGATTTGAGCGATATCCTCAAACTTAGGTCAAAAAAGCCATTTAAGCCTTTTCACAGTGAGATCTATGCGATATGGCGGAGAAATGTAATTTTGATGTTAACTCCCAAACCGCTGCGCAAAAGTCAACCAAACTTCACCCAATAGTGTATTTTATCACAATCTAGTAGTTACATTTAGAAATTTAGTTTTAGGACATTTGGTTTGAGCGCAATCCTCAAACTTAGGTCAAAAAAGCCATTTAAGCCTTTTCACAGTGAGATCTACGCGATATGGCCGAGAAATGTAATTTTGATGTTAACTCCCAAACCGCTGCGCAGAAGTCAACCAAACTTCACCCAATAGTGTATTTTATCACAATCTAGTAGTTACATTTAGAAATTTAGTTCTAGGACATTTGGTTTGAGCGCAATCTTCAAACTTAATTAAAAAAAGTCATTTAAGCCTTTTCACAGTGAGATTAATGCGATATGGCCGAGAAATGTAATTTTGATGTTAACTCCCAAACCGCTGCGCAGAAGTCAACCAAACTTCACCCAATAGTGTATTTTATCACAATCTAGTAGTTACATTTGGAAATTTAGTTTTAGGACATTTGGTTTGAGCGCAATCTTCAAACTTAATTAAAAAAAGTCATTGAAGCCTTTTCACAGTGAGATCTATGCGATATGGCCGAGAAATGTAATTTTGATGTTAACTCCCAAACCGCTGCGCAGAAGTAAACCAAACTTCACCCAATAGTGTATTTTATCATAATCTAGTAGTTACATTTGGAAATTTAGTTCTAGGACATTTGATTTGAGCGCAATTCTCAAACTTAGGTCAAAAAAGCCATTTAAGCCTTTTCACAGAAATGTAATTTTGATGTTTACTCCCAAACCGCTGCGCAGAAGTCAACCAAACTTCACCCAATAGTGTATTTTATCACAATCTAGTAGTTACATTTGGAAATTTAGTTCTAGGACATTTGGTTTGAGCGCAATCATCAAACTTAGGTCAAAAAAGCCATTTAAGCCTTTTCACAGTGAGATCTATGCGATATGGCTGAGAAATGTAATTTTGATGTTAACTCCCAAACCGCTGCGCAGAAATCAACCAAACTTAACCCAATAGTGTATTTTATCACAATCTAGTAGTTACATTTAGAAATTTAGTTCTAGGACATTTGGTTTGAGCGCAATCTTCAAACTTAATTAAAAAAAGTCATTTAAGCCTTTTCACAGTGAGATCTATGCGATCTGGCCGAGAAATGTAATTTTGATGTTCACTCCCAAACCGCTGCGCAGAAGTCAACCAAACTTCACCCATTAGTGTATTGTATCACAATCTAGTAGTTACATATGGAAATTTGGTTTTAGGACATATGATTAGAGCGATATCCTCAAACTCAGGTCAAAAATGCCATTTAAGCCTTTTCACAGTGAGATCTATGCGATATGGCGGAGAAATGTAATTTTGATGTTAACTCCCAAACCGCTGCGCAAAAGTCAACCAAACTTCACCCAATAGTGTATTTTATCACAATCTAGTAGTTACATTTAGAAATTTAGTTTTAGGACATTTGGTTTGAGCGCAATCTTCAAACTTAATTAAAAAAAGTCATTTAAGCCTTTTCACAGTGAGATCTATGCGATATGGCCGAGAAATGTAATTTTGATGTTAACTCCCAAACCGCTCCGCAGAAGTAAACCAAACTTCACCCAATAGTGTATTTTATCATAATCTAGTAGTTACATTTGGAAATTTAGTTCTAGGACATTTGGTTTGAGCGCAATCTTCAAACTTAATTAAAAAAAGTCATTTAAGCCTTTTCACAGTGAGATCTATGCGATATGGCTGAGAAATGTAATTTTGATGTTAACTCCCAAACCGCTGCGCAGAAGTAAACCAAACTTCACCCAATAGTGTATTTTATCATAATCTAGTAGTTACATTTGGAAATTTAGTTCTAGGACATTTGATTTGAGCGCAATTCTCAAACTTAGGTCAAAAAAGCCATTTAAGCCTTTTCACAGTGAGATCTATGCGATATGGCCGAGAAATGTAATTTTGATGTTAACTCCCAAACCGCTGCGCAGAAGTCAACCAAACTTCACCCAATAGTGTATTTTATCACAATCTAGTAGTTACATTTGGAAATTTAGTTCTAGGACATTTGGTTTGAGCACAATCATCAAACTTAGGTCAAAAAAGCCATTTAAGCCTTTTCACAGTGAGATCTATGCGATATGGCTGAGAAATGTAATTTTGATGTTAACTCCCAAACCGCTGCGCAGAAGTCAACCAAACTTCACCCAATAGTGTATTTTATCACAATCTAGTAGTTACATTTAGAAATTTAGTTCTAGGACATTTGGTTTGAGCGCAATCTTCAAACTTAATTAAAAAAAGTCATTTAAGCCTTTTCACAGTGAGATCTATGCGATATGGCCGAGAAATGTAATTTTGATGTTCACTCCCAAACCGCTGCGCAGAAGTCAACCAAACTTCACCCATTAGTGTATTGTATCACAATCTAGTAGTTACATATGGAAATTTGGTTTTAGGACATATGATTTGAGCGATATCCTCAAACTTAGGTCAAAAATGCCATTTAAGCCTTTTCACAGTGAGATCTATGCGATATGGCTGAGAAATGTAATTTTGATGTTAACTCCCAAACCGCTGCGCAGAAGTCAACCAAACTTCACCCAATAGTGTATTGTATCACAATCTAGTAGTTACATTTGGAAATTTCGTTCTAGGACATTTGGTTTGAGCGCAATCTTCAAACTTAATTAAAAAAGTCATTTAAGCCTTTTCACAGTGAGATCTATGCGATATGGCCGAGAAATGTAATTTTGATGTTAACTCCCAAACCGCTGCGCAGAAGTCAACCAAACTTCACCCAATAGTGTATTGTATCACAATTTATTAGTTACATGTGGAAATTTGGTTCTAGGACATTTGATTTGAGCGCAATTCTCAAACTCTCAAACTTAGGTCAAAAATGCCATTTAAGCCTTTTCACAGTGAGATCTATGCGATATGGCCGAGAAATGTAATTTTGATGTTAACTCCCAAACCGCTGTGCAGAAGTCAACCAAACTTCATCCAATAGTGTATTTTATCATAATCTAGTAGTTACATTTGGAAATTTAGTTTTAGGACATTTGGTTTGAGCGCAATCTTCAAACTTAATTTAAAAAAGTCATTTAAGCCTTTTCACAGTGAGATCTATGCGATATGGCCGAGAAATGTAATTTTTATGTTAACTCCCAAACCGCTGCGCAGAAGTAAACCAAACTTCACCCAATAGTGTATTTTATCATAATCTAGTAGTTACATTTGGAAATTTAGTTCTAGGACATTTGATTTGAGCGCAATTCTCAAACTTAGGTCAAAAAAGCCATTTAAGCCTTTTCACAGTGAGATCTATGCGATATGGCCGAGAAATGTAATTTTGATGTTAACTCCCAAACCGCTGCGCAGAAGTCAACCAAACTTCACCCAATAGTGTATTTTATCACAATCTAGTAGTTACATTTGGAAATTTAGTTCTAGGACATTTGGTTTGAGCGCAATCATCAAACTTAGGTCAAAAAAGCCATTTAAGCCTTTTCAAAGTGAGATCTATGCGATATGGCTGAGAAATGTAATTTTGATGTTCACTCCCAAACCGCTGCGCAGAAGTCAACCAAACTTCACCCATTAGTGTATTGTATCACAATCTAGTAGTTACATATGGAAATTTGGTTTTAGGACATATGATTTGAGCGATATCCTCAAACTTAGGTCAAAAAAGCCATTTAAGCCTTTTCACAGTGAGATCTATGCGATATGGCGGAGAAATGTAATTTTGATGTTAACTCCCAAACCGCTGCGCAAAAGTCAACCAAACTTCACCCAATAGTGTATTTTATCACAATCTAGTAGTTACATTTAGAAATTTAGTTTTAGGACATTTGGTTTGAGCGCAATCCTCAAACTTAGGTCAAAAAAGCCATTTAAGCCTTTTCACAGTGAGATCTACGCGATATGGCCGAGAAATGTAATTTTGATGTTAACTCCCAAACCGCTGCGCAGAAGTCAACCAAACTTCACCCAATAGTGTATTTTATCACAATCTAGTAGTTACATTTAGAAATTTAGTTCTAGGACATTTGGTTTGAGCGCAATCTTCAAACTTAATTAAAAAAAGTCATTTAAGCCTTTTCACAGTGAGATTAATGCGATATGGCCGAGAAATGTAATTTTGATGTTAACTCCCAAACCGCTGCGCAGAAGTCAACCAAACTTCACCCAATAGTGTATTTTATCACAATCTAGTAGTTACATTTGGAAATTTAGTTTTAGGACATTTGGTTTGAGCGCAATCTTCAAACTTAATTAAAAAAAGTCATTGAAGCCTTTTCACAGTGAGATCTATGCGATATGGCCGAGAAATGTAATTTTGATGTTAACTCCCAAACCGCTGCGCAGAAGTAAACCAAACTTCACCCAATAGTGTATTTTATCATAATCTAGTAGTTACATTTGGAAATTTAGTTCTAGGACATTTGATTTGAGCGCAATTCTCAAACTTAGGTCAAAAAAGCCATTTAAGCCTTTTCACAGAAATGTAATTTTGATGTTTACTCCCAAACCGCTGCGCAGAAGTCAACCAAACTTCACCCAATAGTGTATTTTATCACAATCTAGTAGTTACATTTGGAAATTTAGTTCTAGGACATTTGGTTTGAGCGCAATCATCAAACTTAGGTCAAAAAAGCCATTTAAGCCTTTTCACAGTGAGATCTATGCGATATGGCTGAGAAATGTAATTTTGATGTTAACTCCCAAACCGCTGCGCAGAAGTCAACCAAACTTAACCCAATAGTGTATTTTATCACAATCTAGTAGTTACATTTAGAAATTTAGTTCTAGGACATTTGGTTTGAGCGCAATCTTCAAACTTAATTAAAAAAAGTCATTTAAGCCTTTTCACAGTGAGATCTATGCGATCTGGCCGAGAAATGTAATTTTGATGTTCACTCCCAAACCGCTGCGCAGAAGTCAACCAAACTTCACCCATTAGTGTATTGTATCACAATCTAGTAGTTACATATGGAAATTTGGTTTTAGGACATATGATTAGAGCGATATCCTCAAACTCAGGTCAAAAATGCCATTTAAGCCTTTTCACAGTGAGATCTATGCGATATGGCGGAGAAATGTAATTTTGATGTTAACTCCCAAACCGCTGCGCAAAAGTCAACCAAACTTCACCCAATAGTGTATTTTATCACAATCTAGTAGTTACATTTAGAAATTTAGTTTTAGGACATTTGGTTTGAGCGCAATCTTCAAACTTAATTAAAAAAAGTCATTTAAGCCTTTTCACAGTGAGATCTATGCGATATGGCCGAGAAATGTAATTTTGATGTTAACTCCCAAACCGCTCCGCAGAAGTAAACCAAACTTCACCCAATAGTGTATTTTATCATAATCTAGTAGTTACATTTGGAAATTTAGTTCTAGGACATTTGATTTGAGCGCAATTCTCAAACTTAGGTCAAAAAAGCCATTTAAGCCTTTTCACAGTGAGATCTATGCGATATGGCCGAGAAATGTAATTTTGATGTTAACTCCCAAACCGCTGCGCAGAAGTCAACCAAACTTCACCCAATAGTGTATTTTATCACAATCTAGCAGTTACATTTGGAAATTTAGTTCTAGGACATTTGGTTTGAGCACAATTATCAAACTTAGGTCAAAAAAGCCATTTAAGCCTTTTCACAGTGAGATCTATGCGATATGGCTGAGAAATGTAATTTTGATGTTAACTCCCAAACCGCTGCGCAGAAGTCAACCAAACTTCACCCAATAGTGTATTTTATCACAATCTAGTAGTTACATTTAGAAATTTAGTTCTAGGACATTTGGTTTGAGCGCAATCTTCAAACTTAATTAAAAAAAGTCATTTAAGCCTTTTCACAGTGAGATCTATGCGATATGGCCGAGAAATGTAATTTTGATGTTCACTCCCAAACCGCTGCGCAGAAGTCAACCAAACTTCACCCATTAGTGTATTGTATCACAATCTAGTAGTTACATATGGAAATTTGGTTTTAGGACATATGATTTGAGCGATATCCTCAAACTTAGGTCAAAAATGCCATTTAAGCCTTTTCACAGTGAGATCTATGCGATATGGCTGAGAAATGTAATTTTGATGTTAACTCCCAAACCGCTGCGCAGAAGTCAACCAAACTTCACCCAATAGTGTATTGTATCACAATCTAGTAGTTACATTTGGAAATTTCGTTCTAGGACATTTGGTTTGAGCGCAATCTTCAAACTTAATTAAAAAAGTCATTTAAGCCTTTTCACAGTGAGATCTATGCGATATGGCCGAGAAATGTAATTTTGATGTTAACTCCCAAACCGCTGCGCAGAAGTCAACCAAACTTCACCCAATAGTGTATTGTATCACAATTTATTAGTTACATGTGGAAATTTGGTTCTAGGACATTTGATTTGAGCGCAATTCTCAAACTCTCAAACTTAGGTCAAAAATGCCATTTAAGCCTTTTCACAGTGAGATCTATGCGATATGGCCGAGAAATGTAATTTTGATGTTAACTCCCAAACCGCTGTGCAGAAGTCAACCAAACTTCACCCAATAGTGTATTTTATCATAATCTAGTAGTTACATTTGGAAATTTAGTTTTAGGACATTTGGTTTGAGCGCAATCTTCAAACTTAATTTAAAAAAGTCATTTAAGCCTTTTCACAGTGAGATCTATGCGATATGGCCGAGAAATGTAATTTTTATGTTAACTCCCAAACCGCTGCGCAGAAGTAAACCAAACTTCACCCAATAGTGTATTTTATCATAATCTAGTAGTTACATTTGGAAATTTAGTTCTAGGACATTTGATTTGAGCGCAATTCTCAAACTTAGGTCAAAAAAGCCATTTAAGCCTTTTCACAGTGAGATCTATGCGATATGGCCGAGAAATGTAATTTTGATGTTAACTCCCAAACCGCTGCGCAGAAGTCAACCAAACTTCACCCAATAGTGTATTTTATCACAATCTAGTAGTTACATTTGGAAATTTAGTTCTAGGACATTTGGTTTGAGCGCAATCATCAAACTTAGGTCAAAAAAGCCATTTAAGCCTTTTCAAAGTGAGATCTATGCGATATGGCTGAGAAATGTAATTTTGATGTTCACTCCCAAACCGCTGCGCAGAAGTCAACCAAACTTCACCCATTAGTGTATTGTATCACAATCTAGTAGTTACATTTGGAAATTTGGTTTTAGGACATTTGGTTTGAGCGCAATCATCAAACTTAGGTCAAAAAAGCCATTTAAGCCTTTTCACAGTGAGATCTATGCGATATGGCTGAGAAATGTAATTTTGATGTTAACTCCCAAACCGCTGCGCAGAAGTCAACCAAACTTAACCCAATAGTGTATTTTATCACAATCTAGTAGTTACATTTAGAAATTTAGTTCTAGGACATTTGGTTTGAGCGCAATCTTCAAACTTAATTAAAAAAAGTCATTTAAGCCTTTTCACAGTGAGATCTATGCGATCTGGCCGAGAAATGTAATTTTGATGTTCACTCCCAAACCGCTGCGCAGAAGTCAACCAAACTTCACCCATTAGTGTATTGTATCACAATCTAGTAGTTACATATGGAAATTTGGTTTTAGGACATATGATTTGAGCGATATCCTCAAACTCAGGTCAAAAATGCCATTTAAGCCTTTTCACAGTGAGATCTATGCGATATGGCGGAGAAATGTAATTTTGATGTTAACTCCCAAACCGCTGCGCAAAAGTCAACCAAACTTCACCCAATAGTGTATTTTATCACAATCTAGTAGTTACATTTAGAAATTTAGTTTTAGGACATTTGGTTTGAGCGCAATCTTCAAACTTAATTAAAAAAAGTCATTTAAGCCTTTTCACAGTGAGATCTATGCGATATGGCCGAGAAATGTAATTTTGATGTTAACTCCCAAACCGCTCCGCAGAAGTAAACCAAACTTCACCCAATAGTGTATTTTATCATAATCTAGTAGTTACATTTGGAAATTTAGTTCTAGGACATTTGATTTGAGCGCAATTCTCAAACTTAGGTCAAAAAAGCCATTTAAGCCTTTTCACAGTGAGATCTATGCGATATGGCCGAGAAATGTAATTTTGATGTTAACTCCCAAACCGCTGCGCAGAAGTCAACCAAACTTCACCCAATAGTGTATTTTATCACAATCTAGTAGTTACATTTGGAAATTTAGTTCTAGGACATTTGGTTTGAGCACAATTATCAAATTTAGGTCAAAAAAGCCATTTAAGCCTTTTCACAGTGAGATCTATGCGATATGGCTGAGAAATGTAATTTTGATGTTAACTCCCAAACCGCTGCGCAGAAGTCAACCAAACTTCACCCAATAGTGTATTTTATCACAATCTAGTAGTTACATTTAGAAATTTAGTTCTAGGACATTTGGTTTGAGCGCAATCTTCAAACTTAATTAAAAAAAGTCATTTAAGCCTTTTCACAGTGAGATCTATGCGATATGGCCGAGAAATGTAATTTTGATGTTCACTCCCAAACCGCTGCGCAGAAGTCAACCAAACTTCACCCATTAGTGTATTGTATCACAATCTAGTAGTTACATATGGAAATTTGGTTTTAGGACATATGATTTGAGCGATATCCTCAAACTTAGGTCAAAAATGCCATTTAAGCCTTTTCACAGTGAGATCTATGCGATATGGCTGAGAAATGTAATTTTGATGTTAACTCCCAAACCGCTGCGCAGAAGTCAACCAAACTTCACCCAATAGTGTATTGTATCACAATCTAGTAGTTACATTTGGAAATTTCGTTCTAGGACATTTGGTTTGAGCGCAATCTTCAAACTTAATTAAAAAAGTCATTTAAGCCTTTTCACAGTGAGATCTATGCGATATGGCCGAGAAATGTAATTTTGATGTTAACTCCCAAACCGCTGCGCAGAAGTCAACCAAACTTCACCCAATAGTGTATTGTATCACAATTTATTAGTTACATGTGGAAATTTGGTTCTAGGACATTTGATTTGAGCGCAATTCTCAAACTCTCAAACTTAGGTCAAAAATGCCATTTAAGCCTTTTCACAGTGAGATCTATGCGATATGGCCGAGAAATGTAATTTTGATGTTAACTCCCAAACCGCTGTGCAGAAGTCAACCAAACTTCACCCAATAGTGTATTTTATCATAATCTAGTAGTTACATTTGGAAATTTAGTTTTAGGACATTTGGTTTGAGCGCAATCTTCAAACTTAATTTAAAAAAGTCATTTAAGCCTTTTCACAGTGAGATCTATGCGATATGGCCGAGAAATGTAATTTTTATGTTAACTCCCAAACCGCTGCGCAGAAGTAAACCAAACTTCACCCAATAGTGTATTTTATCATAATCTAGTAGTTACATTTGGAAATTTAGTTCTAGGACATTTGATTTGAGCGCAATTCTCAAACTTAGGTCAAAAAAGCCATTTAAGCCTTTTCACAGTGAGATCTATGCGATATGGCCGAGAAATGTAATTTTGATGTTAACTCCCAAACCGCTGCGCAGAAGTCAACCAAACTTCACCCAATAGTGTATTTTATCACAATCTAGTAGTTACATTTGGAAATTTAGTTCTAGGACATTTGGTTTGAGCGCAATCATCAAACTTAGGTCAAAAAAGCCATTTAAGCCTTTTCAAAGTGAGATCTATGCGATATGGCTGAGAAATGTAATTTTGATGTTCACTCCCAAACCGCTGCGCAGAAGTCAACCAAACTTCACCCATTAGTGTATTGTATCACAATCTAGTAGTTACATTTGGAAATTTGGTTTTAGGACATTTGGTTTGAGCGCAATCATCAAACTTAGGTCAAAAAAGCCATTTAAGCCTTTTCACAGTGAGATCTATGCGATATGGCTGAGAAATGTAATTTTGATGTTAACTCCCAAACCGCTGCGCAGAAGTCAACCAAACTTAACCCAATAGTGTATTTTATCACAATCTAGTAGTTACATTTAGAAATTTAGTTCTAGGACATTTGGTTTGAGCGCAATCTTCAAACTTAATTAAAAAAAGTCATTTAAGCCTTTTCACAGTGAGATCTATGCGATCTGGCCGAGAAATGTAATTTTGATGTTCACTCCCAAACCGCTGCGCAGAAGTCAACCAAACTTCACCCATTAGTGTATTGTATCACAATCTAGTAGTTACATATGGAAATTTGGTTTTAGGACATATGATTTGAGCGATATCCTCAAACTCAGGTCAAAAATGCCATTTAAGCCTTTTCACAGTGAGATCTATGCGATATGGCGGAGAAATGTAATTTTGATGTTAACTCCCAAACCGCTGCGCAAAAGTCAACCAAACTTCACCCAATAGTGTATTTTATCACAATCTAGTAGTTACATTTAGAAATTTAGTTTTAGGACATTTGGTTTGAGCGCAATCTTCAAACTTAATTAAAAAAAGTCATTTAAGCCTTTTCACAGTGAGATCTATGCGATATGGCCGAGAAATGTAATTTTGATGTTAACTCCCAAACCGCTCCGCAGAAGTAAACCAAACTTCACCCAATAGTGTATTTTATCATAATCTAGTAGTTACATTTGGAAATTTAGTTCTAGGACATTTGATTTGAGCGCAATTCTCAAACTTAGGTCAAAAAAGCCATTTAAGCCTTTTCACAGTGAGATCTATGCGATATGGCCGAGAAATGTAATTTTGATGTTAACTCCCAAACCGCTGCGCAGAAGTCAACCAAACTTCACCCAATAGTGTATTTTATCACAATCTAGTAGTTACATTTGGAAATTTAGTTCTAGGACATTTGGTTTGAGCACAATTATCAAACTTAGGTCAAAAAAGCCATTTAAGCCTTTTCACAGTGAGATCTATGCGATATGGCTGAGAAATGTAATTTTGATGTTAACTCCCAAACCGCTGCGCAGAAGTCAACCAAACTTCACCCAATAGTGTATTTTATCACAATCTAGTAGTTACATTTAGAAATTTAGTTCTAGGACATTTGGTTTGAGCGCAATCTTCAAACTTAATTAAAAAAAGTCATTTAAGCCTTTTCACAGTGAGATCTATGCGATATGGCCGAGAAATGTAATTTTGATGTTCACTCCCAAACCGCTGCGCAGAAGTCAACCAAACTTCACCCATTAGTGTATTGTATCACAATCTAGTAGTTACATATGGAAATTTGGTTTTAGGACATATGATTTGAGCGATATCCTCAAACTTAGGTCAAAAATGCCATTTAAGCCTTTTCACAGTGAGATCTATGCGATATGGCTGAGAAATGTAATTTTGATGTTAACTCCCAAACCGCTGCGCAGAAGTCAACCAAACTTCACCCAATAGTGTATTGTATCACAATCTAGTAGTTACATTTGGAAATTTCGTTCTAGGACATTTGGTTTGAGCGCAATCTTCAAACTTAATTAAAAAAGTCATTTAAGCCTTTTCACAGTGAGATCTATGCGATATGGCCGAGAAATGTAATTTTGATGTTAACTCCCAAACCGCTGCGCAGAAGTCAACCAAACTTCACCCAATAGTGTATTGTATCACAATTTATTAGTTACATGTGGAAATTTGGTTCTAGGACATTTGATTTGAGCGCAATTCTCAAACTCTCAAACTTAGGTCAAAAATGCCATTTAAGCCTTTTCACAGTGAGATCTATGCGATATGGCCGAGAAATGTAATTTTGATGTTAACTCCCAAACCGCTGTGCAGAAGTCAACCAAACTTCACCCAATAGTGTATTTTATCATAATCTAGTAGTTACATTTGGAAATTTAGTTTTAGGACATTTGGTTTGAGCGCAATCTTCAAACTTAATTTAAAAAAGTCATTTAAGCCTTTTCACAGTGAGATCTATGCGATATGGCCGAGAAATGTAATTTTTATGTTAACTCCCAAACCGCTGCGCAGAAGTAAACCAAACTTCACCCAATAGTGTATTTTATCATAATCTAGTAGTTACATTTGGAAATTTAGTTCTAGGACATTTGATTTGAGCGCAATTCTCAAACTTAGGTCAAAAAAGCCATTTAAGCCTTTTCACAGTGAGATCTATGCGATATGGCCGAGAAATGTAATTTTGATGTTAACTCCCAAACCGCTGCGCAGAAGTCAACCAAACTTCACCCAATAGTGTATTTTATCACAATCTAGTAGTTACATTTGGAAATTTAGTTCTAGGACATTTGGTTTGAGCGCAATCATCAAACTTAGGTCAAAAAAGCCATTTAAGCCTTTTCAAAGTGAGATCTATGCGATATGGCTGAGAAATGTAATTTTGATGTTCACTCCCAAACCGCTGCGCAGAAGTCAACCAAACTTCACCCATTAGTGTATTGTATCACAATCTAGTAGTTACATATGGAAATTTGGTTTTAGGACATATGATTTGAGCGATATCCTCAAACTTAGGTCAAAAAAGCCATTTAAGCCTTTTCACAGTGAGATCTATGCGATATGGCGGAGAAATGTAATTTTGATGTTAACTCCCAAACCGCTGCGCAAAAGTCAACCAAACTTCACCCAATAGTGTATTTTATCACAATCTAGTAGTTACATTTAGAAATTTAGTTTTAGGACATTTGGTTTGAGCGCAATCCTCAAACTTAGGTCAAAAAAGCCATTTAAGCCTTTTCACAGTGAGATCTACGCGATATGGCCGAGAAATGTAATTTTGATGTTAACTCCCAAACCGCTGCGCAGAAGTCAACCAAACTTCACCCAATAGTGTATTTTATCACAATCTAGTAGTTACATTTAGAAATTTAGTTCTAGGACATTTGGTTTGAGCGCAATCTTCAAACTTAATTAAAAAAAGTCATTTAAGCCTTTTCACAGTGAGATTAATGCGATATGGCCGAGAAATGTAATTTTGATGTTAACTCCCAAACCGCTGCGCAGAAGTCAACCAAACTTCACCCAATAGTGTATTTTATCACAATCTAGTAGTTACATTTGGAAATTTAGTTCTAGGACATTTGGTTTGAGCGCAATCTTCAAACTTAATTAAAAAAGTCATTTAAGCCTTTTCACAGTGAGATCTATGCGATATGGCCGAGAAATGTAATTTTGATGTTAACTCCCAAACCGCTGCGCAGAAGTCAACCAAACTTCACCCAATAGTGTATTGTATCACAATTTATTAGTTACATGTGGAAATTTGGTTCTAGGACATTTGATTTGAGCGCAATTCTCAAACTCTCAAACTTAGGTCAAAAATGCCATTTAAGCCTTTTCACAGTGAGATCTATGCGATATGGCCGAGAAATGTAATTTTGATGTTAACTCCCAAACCGCTGTGCAGAAGTCAACCAAACTTCACCCAATAGTGTATTTTATCATAATCTAGTAGTTACATTTGGAAATTTAGTTTTAGGACATTTGGTTTGAGCGCAATCTTCAAACTTAATTTAAAAAAGTCATTTAAGCCTTTTCACAGTGAGATCTATGCGATATGGCCGAGAAATGTAATTTTTATGTTAACTCCCAAACCGCTGCGCAGAAGTAAACCAAACTTCACCCAATAGTGTATTTTATCATAATCTAGTAGTTACATTTGGAAATTTAGTTCTAGGACATTTGATTTGAGCGCAATTCTCAAACTTAGGTCAAAAAAGCCATTTAAGCCTTTTCACAGTGAGATCTATGCGATATGGCCGAGAAATGTAATTTTGATGTTAACTCCCAAACCGCTGCGCAGAAGTCAACCAAACTTCACCCAATAGTGTATTTTATCACAATCTAGTAGTTACATTTGGAAATTTAGTTCTAGGACATTTGGTTTGAGCGCAATCATCAAACTTAGGTCAAAAAAGCCATTTAAGCCTTTTCAAAGTGAGATCTATGCGATATGGCTGAGAAATGTAATTTTGATGTTCACTCCCAAACCGCTGCGCAGAAGTCAACCAAACTTCACCCATTAGTGTATTGTATCACAATCTAGTAGTTACATATGGAAATTTGGTTTTAGGACATATGATTTGAGCGATATCCTCAAACTTAGGTCAAAAAAGCCATTTAAGCCTTTTCACAGTGAGATCTATGCGATATGGCGGAGAAATGTAATTTTGATGTTAACTCCCAAACCGCTGCGCAAAAGTCAACCAAACTTCACCCAATAGTGTATTTTATCACAATCTAGTAGTTACATTTAGAAATTTAGTTTTAGGACATTTGGTTTGAGCGCAATCCTCAAACTTAGGTCAAAAAAGCCATTTAAGCCTTTTCACAGTGAGATCTACGCGATATGGCCGAGAAATGTAATTTTGATGTTAACTCCCAAACCGCTGCGCAGAAGTCAACCAAACTTCACCCAATAGTGTATTTTATCACAATCTAGTAGTTACATTTAGAAATTTAGTTCTAGGACATTTGGTTTGAGCGCAATCTTCAAACTTAATTAAAAAAAGTCATTTAAGCCTTTTCACAGTGAGATTAATGCGATATGGCCGAGAAATGTAATTTTGATGTTAACTCCCAAACCGCTGCGCAGAAGTCAACCAAACTTCACCCAATAGTGTATTTTATCACAATCTAGTAGTTACATTTGGAAATTTAGTTCTAGGACATTTGGTTTGAGCGCAATCATCAAACTTAGGTCAAAAAAGCCATTTAAGCCTTTTCACAGTGAGATATATGCGATATGGCTGAGAAATGTAATTTTGATGTTAACTCCCAAACCGCTGCGCAGAAGTCAACCAAACTTCACCCAATAGTGTATTTTATCACAATCTAGTAGTTACATTTGGAAATTTAGTTCTAGGACATTTGGTTTGAGCGCAATCATCAAACTTAGGTCAAAAAAGCCATTTAAGCCTTTTCACAGTGAGATCTATGCGATATGGCTGAGAAATGTAATTTTGATGTTAACTCCCAAACCGCTGCGCAGAAGTCAACCAAACTTCACCCAATAGTGTATTGTATCACAATCTAGTAGTTACATTTGGAAATTTCGTTCTAGGACATTTGGTTTGAGCGCAATCATCAAACTTAATTAAAAAAGTCATTTAAGCCTTTTCACAGTGAGATCTATGCGATATGGCCGAGAAATGTAATTTTGATGTTAACTCCCAAACCGCTGCGCAGATGTCAACCAAACTTCACCCAGTAGTGTATTGTATCACAATTTAGTAGTTACATGTGGAAATTTGGTTCTAGGGCATTTGATTTGAGCGCAATTCTCAAACTTAGGTCAAAAAAGCCATTTAAGCCTTTTCACAGTGAGATCTATGCGATATGGCCGAGAAGTGTAATTTTGATGTTAACTCCCAAACCGCTGCGCAGAAGTCAACCAAACTTCACCCAATAGTGTATTTTATCACAATCTAGTAGTTACATTTGGAAATTTAGTTCTAGGACATTTGGTTTGAGCGCAATCATCAAACTTAGGTCAAAAAAGCCATTTAAGCCTTTTCACAGTGAGATCTATGCGATATGGCTGAGAAATGTAATTTTGATGTTAACTCCCAAACCGCTGCGCAGAAGTCAACCAAACTTCACCCAATAGTGTATTGTATCACAATTTATTAGTTACATGTGGAAATTTGGTTCTAGGACATTTGATTTGAGCGCAATTCTCAAACTCTCAAACTTAGGTCAAAAATGCCATTTAAGCCTTTTCACAGTGAGATCTATGCGATATGGCCGAGAAATGTAATTTTGATGTTAACTCCCAAACCGCTGTGCAGAAGTCAACCAAACTTCACCCAATAGTGTATTTTATCATAATCTAGTAGTTACATTTGGAAATTTAGTTTTAGGACATTTGGTTTGAGCGCAATCTTCAAACTTAATTTAAAAAAGTCATTTAAGCCTTTTCACAGTGAGATCTATGCGATATGGCCGAGAAATGTAATTTTTATGTTAACTCCCAAACCGCTGCGCAGAAGTAAACCAAACTTCACCCAATAGTGTATTTTATCATAATCTAGTAGTTACATTTGGAAATTTAGTTCTAGGACATTTGATTTGAGCGCAATTCTCAAACTTAGGTCAAAAAAGCCATTTAAGCCTTTTCACAGTGAGATCTATGCGATATGGCCGAGAAATGTAATTTTGATGTTAACTCCCAAACCGCTGCGCAGAAGTCAACCAAACTTCACCCAATAGTGTATTTTATCACAATCTAGTAGTTACATTTGGAAATTTAGTTCTAGGACATTTGGTTTGAGCGCAATCATCAAACTTAGGTCAAAAAAGCCATTTAAGCCTTTTCAAAGTGAGATCTATGCGATATGGCTGAGAAATGTAATTTTGATGTTCACTCCCAAACCGCTGCGCAGAAGTCAACCAAACTTCACCCATTAGTGTATTGTATCACAATCTAGTAGTTACATATGGAAATTTGGTTTTAGGACATATGATTTGAGCGATATCCTCAAACTTAGGTCAAAAAAGCCATTTAAGCCTTTTCACAGTGAGATCTATGCGATATGGCGGAGAAATGTAATTTTGATGTTAACTCCCAAACCGCTGCGCAAAAGTCAACCAAACTTCACCCAATAGTGTATTTTATCACAATCTAGTAGTTACATTTAGAAATTTAGTTTTAGGACATTTGGTTTGAGCGCAATCCTCAAACTTAGGTCAAAAAAGCCATTTAAGCCTTTTCACAGTGAGATCTACGCGATATGGCCGAGAAATGTAATTTTGATGTTAACTCCCAAACCGCTGCGCAGAAGTCAACCAAACTTCACCCAATAGTGTATTTTATCACAATCTAGTAGTTACATTTAGAAATTTAGTTCTAGGACATTTGGTTTGAGCGCAATCTTCAAACTTAATTAAAAAAAGTCATTTAAGCCTTTTCACAGTGAGATTAATGCGATATGGCCGAGAAATGTAATTTTGATGTTAACTCCCAAACCGCTGCGCAGAAGTCAACCAAACTTCACCCAATAGTGTATTTTATCACAATCTAGTAGTTACATTTGGAAATTTAGTTCTAGGACATTTGGTTTGAGCGCAATCATCAAACTTAGGTCAAAAAAGCCATTTAAGCCTTTTCACAGTGAGATATATGCGATATGGCTGAGAAATGTAATTTTGATGTTAACTCCCAAACCGCTGCGCAGAAGTCAACCAAACTTCACCCAATAGTGTATTTTATCACAATCTAGTAGTTACATTTGGAAATTTAGTTCTAGGACATTTGGTTTGAGCGCAATCATCAAACTTAGGTCAAAAAAGCCATTTAAGCCTTTTCACAGTGAGATCTATGCGATATGGCTGAGAAATGTAATTTTGATGTTAACTCCCAAACCGCTGCGCAGAAGTCAACCAAACTTCACCCAATAGTGTATTTTATCACAATCTAGTAGTTACATTTGGAAATTTAGTTTTAGGACATTTGGTTTGAGCGCAATCTTCAAACTTAATTAAAAAAAGTCATTTAAGCCTTTTCACAGTGAGATCTATGCGATATGGCCGAGAAATGTAATTTTGATGTTCACTCCCAAACCGCTGCGCAGAAGTCAACCAAACTTCACCCAATAGTGTATTGTATCACAATCTAGTAGTTACATGTGGAAATTTGGTTCTAGGACATTTGATTTGAGCGCAATCCTCAAACTTAGGTCAAAAAAGCCATTTAAGCCTTTTCACAGTGAGATCTATGCGATATGGCCGAGAAATGTAATTTTGATGTTAAATCCCAAACCGCTGCGCAGAAGTCAACCAAACTTCACCCAATAGTGTATTTTATCACAATTTATTAGTTACATTTGGAAATTTAGTTCTAGGACATTTGGTTTGAGCGCAATTCTCAAACTTAGGTCAAAAAAGCCATTTAAGCCTTTTCACAGTGAGATCTATGCGATATGGCTGAGAAATGTAATTTTGATGTTAACTCCCAAACCGCTGCGCAGAAGTCAACCAAACTTCACCCAATAGTGTATTTTATCACAATCTAGTAGTTACATTTAGAAATTTAGTTCTAGGACATTTGGTTTGAGCGCAATCATCAAACTTAGGTCAAAAAAGCCATTTAAGCCTTTTCACAGTGAGATCTATGCGATATGGCTGAGAAATGTAATTTTGATGTTAACTCCCAAACCGCTGCGCAAATGTCAACCAAACTTCACCCAGTAGTGTATTGTATCACAATTTAGTAGTTACATGTGGAAATTTGGTTCTAGGACATTTGATTTGAGCGCAATTCTCAAACTTAGGTCAAAAAAGCCATTTAAGCCTTTTCACAGTGAGATCTATGCGATATGGACGAGAAGTGTAATTTTGATGTTAACTCCCAAACCGCTGCGCAGAAGTCAACCAAACTTCACCCAATAGTGTATTTTATCACAATCTAGTAGTTACATTTGGAAATTTAGTTTTAGGACATTTGGTTTGAGCGCAATCTTCAAACTTAATTAAAAAAAGTCATTTAAGCCTTTTCACAGTGAGATCTATGCGATATGGCCGAGAAATGTAATTTTGATGTTCACTCCCAAACCGCTGCGCAGAAGTCAACCAAACTTCACCCAATAGTGTATTTTATCACAATCTAGTAGTTACATGTGGAAATTTAGTTCTAGGACATTTGGTTTGAGCGCAATCTTCAAACTTAATTAAAAAAAGTCATTTAAGCCTTTTCACAGTGAGATCTATGCGATATGGCCGAGAAATGTAATTTTGATGTTAACTCCCAAACCGCTGCGCAGAAGTCAACCAAACTTCACCCAATAGTGTATTGTATCACAATTTATTAGTTACATGTGGAAATTTGGTTCTAGGACATTTGATTTGAGCGCAATTCTCAAACTTAGGTCAAAAATGCCATTTAAGCCTTTTCACAGTGAGATCTATGCGATATGGCCGAGAAATGTAATTTTGATGTTAACTCCCAAACCGCTGCGCAGAAGTCAACCAAACTTCACCCAATAGTGTATTTTATCACAATCTAGTAGTTACATTTGGAAATTTAGTTTTAGGACATTTGGTTTGAGCGCAATCTTCAAACTTAATTAAAAAAAGTCATTTAAGCCTTTTCACAGTGAGATCTATGCGATATGGCCGAGAAATGTAATTTTGATGTTAACTCCCAAACCGCTGCGCAGAAGTCAACCAAACTTCACCCAATAGTGTATTTTATCACAATCTAGTAGTTACATTTGGAAATTTAGTTCTAGGACATTTGGTTTGAGCGCAATCATCAAACTTAGGTAAAAAAGCCATTTAAGCCTTTTCACAGTGAGATCTATGCGATATGGCTGAGAAATGTAATTTTGATGTTAACTCCCAAACCGCTGCGCAGAAGTCAACCAAACTTCACCCAATAGTGTATTTTATCACAATCTAGTAGTTACATTTGGAAATTTAGTTCTAGGACATTTGGTTTGAGCGCAATCATCAAACTTAGGTCAAAAAAGCCATTTAAGCCTTTTCACAGTGAGATCTATGCGATATGGCTGAGAAATGTAATTTTGATGTTAACTCCCAAACCGCTGCGCAGAAGTCAACCAAACTTCACCCAATAGTGTATTTTATCACAATCTAGTAGTTACATTTGGAAATTTAGTTCTAGGACATTTGGTTTGAGCGCAATCATCAAACTTAGGTCAAAAAAGCCATTTAAGCCTTTTCACAGCGAGATCTATGCGATATGGCCGAGAAATGTAATTTTGATGTTCACTCCCAAACCGCTGCGCAGAAGTCAACCAAACTTCACCCAATAGTGTATTGTATCACAATTTATTAGTTACATGTGGAAATTTGGTTCTAGGACATTTGATTTGAGCGCAATTCTCAAACTTAGGTCAAAAATGCCATTTAAGCCTTTTCACAGTGAGATCTATGCGATATGGCCGAGAAGTGTAATTTTGATGTTAACTCCCAAACCGCTGCGCAGAAGTCAACCAAACTTCACCCAATAGTGTATTTTATCAAAATCTAGTAGTTACATGTGGAAATTTAGTTTTAGGACATTTGGTTTGAGCGCAATCTTCAAACTTAATTAAAAAAAGTCATTTAAGCCTTTTCACAGTGAGATCTATGCGATATGGCCGAGAAATGTAATTTTGATGTTAACTCCCAAACCGCTGCGCAGAAGTAAACCAAACTTCACCCAATAGTGTATTTTATCATAATCTAGTAGTTACATTTGGAAATTTAGTTCTAGGACATTTGATTTGAGCGCAATTCTCAAACTTAGGTCAAAAAAGCCATTTAAGCCTTTTCACAGTGAGATCTATGCGATATGGCCGAGAAATGTAATTTTGATGTTAACTCCCAAACCGCTGCGCAGAAGTCAACCAAACTTCACCCAATAGTTTATTTTATCACAATCTAGTAGTTACATTTGGAAATTTAGTTCTAGGACATTTGGTTTGAGCGCAATCATCAAACTTAGGTCAAAAAAGCCATTTAAGCCTTTTCACAGTGAGATCTATGCGATATGGCTGAGAAATGTAATTTTGATGTTAACTCCCAAACCGCTGCGCAGAAGTCAACCAAACTTCACCCAATAGTGTATTTTATCACAATCTAGTAGTTACATTTAGAAATTTAGTTCTAGGACATTTGGTTTGAGCGCAATCTTCAAACTTAATTAAAAAAAGTCATTTAAGCCTTTTCACAGTGAGATCTATGCGATATGGCCGAGAAATGTAATTTTGATGTTAACTCCCAAACCGCTGCGCAGAAGTAAACCAAACTTCAACCAATAGTGTATTGTATCACAATCTAGTACTTACATGTGGAAATTTGGTTCTAGGACATTTGATTTGAGCGCAATCCTCAAACTTAGGTCAAAAAAGCCATTTAAGCCTTTTCACAGTGAGATCTATGCGATATGGCCGAGAAATGTAATTTTGATGTTCACTCCCAAACCGCTGCGCAGAAGTCAACCAAACTTCACCCATTAGTGTATTGTATCACAATCTAGTAGTTACATATGGAAATTTGGTTTTAGGACATTTGATTTGAGCGCAATCATCAAACTTAGGTCAAAAAAGCCATTTAAGCCTTTTCACAGTGAGATCTATGCGATATGGCCGAGAAATGTAATTTTGATGTTCACTCCCAAACCGCTGCGCAGAAGTCAACCAAACTTCACCCAATAGTGTATTTTATCACAATCTAGTAGTTACATTTGGAAATTTAGTTTTAGGACATTTGGTTTGAGCGCAATCATCAAACTTAATTAAAAAAGTCATTTAAGCCTTTTCACAGTGAGATCTATGCGTTATGGCCGAGAAATGTAATTTTGATGTTAACTCCCAAACCGCTGCGCAGATGTCAACCAAACTTCACCCAGTAGTGTATTGTATCACAATTTAGTAGTTACATGTGGAAATTTGGTTCTAGGACATTTGATTTGAGCGCAATTCTCAAACTTAGGTCAAAAAAGCCATTTAAGCCTTTTCACAGTGAGATCTATGCGATATGGACGAGAAGTGTAATTTTGATGTTAACTCCCAAACCGCTGCGCAGAAGTCAACCAAACTTCACCCAATAGTGTATTTTATCACAATCTAGTAGTTACATTTGGAAATTTAGTTTTAGGACATTTGGTTTGAGCGCAATCTTCAAACTTAATTAAAAAAAGTCATTTAAGCCTTTTCACAGTGAGATCTATGCGATATGGCCGAGAAATGTAATTTTGTTGTTCACTCCCAAACCGCTGCGCAGAAGTCAACCAAACTTCACCCAATAGTGTATTGTATCACAATCTAGTATTTACATGTGGAAATTTGGTTCTAGGACATTTGATTTGAGCGCAATCCTCAAACTTAGGTCAAAAAAGCCATTTAAGCCTTTTCACAGTGAGATCTATGCGATATGGCCGAGAAATGTAATTTTGATGTTAACTCCCAAACCGCTGCGCAGAAGTCAACCAAACTTCACCCAATAGTGTATTGTATCACAATTTATTAGTTACATGTGGAATTTTGGTTCTAGGACATTTGATTTGAGCGCAATCCTCAAACTTAGGTCAAAAAAGCCATTTAAGCCTTTTCACAGTGAGATCTATGCGATATGGCCGAGAAATGTAATTTTGATGTTAACTCCCAAACCGCTGTGCAGAAGTCAACCAAACTTCACCCAATAGTGTATTTTATCATAATCTAGTAGTTACATTTGGAAATTTAGTTTTAGGACATTTGGTTTGAGCGCAATCTTCAAACTTAATTTAAAAAAGTCATTTAAGCCTTTTCACAGTGAGATCTATGCGATATGGCCGAGAAATGTAATTTTTATGTTAACTCCCAAACCGCTGCGCAGAAGTAAACCAAACTTCACCCAATAGTGTATTTTATCATAATCTAGTAGTTACATTTGGAAATTTAGTTCTAGGACATTTGATTTGAGCGCAATTCTCAAACTTAGGTCAAAAAAGCCATTTAAGCCTTTTCACAGTGAGATCTATGCGATATGGCCGAGAAATGTAATTTTGATGTTAACTCCCAAACCGCTGCGCAGAAGTCAACCAAACTTCACCCAATAGTGTATTTTATCACAATCTAGTAGTTACATTTGGAAATTTAGTTCTAGGACATTTGGTTTGAGCGCAATCATCAAACTTAGGTCAAAAAAGCCATTTAAGCCTTTTCAAAGTGAGATCTATGCGATATGGCTGAGAAATGTAATTTTGATGTTCACTCCCAAACCGCTGCGCAGAAGTCAACCAAACTTCACCCATTAGTGTATTGTATCACAATCTAGTAGTTACATATGGAAATTTGGTTTTAGGACATATGATTTGAGCGATATCCTCAAACTTAGGTCAAAAAAGCCATTTAAGCCTTTTCACAGTGAGATCTATGCGATATGGCGGAGAAATGTAATTTTGATGTTAACTCCCAAACCGCTGCGCAAAAGTCAACCAAACTTCACCCAATAGTGTATTTTATCACAATCTAGTAGTTACATTTAGAAATTTAGTTTTAGGACATTTGGTTTGAGCGCAATCCTCAAACTTAGGTCAAAAAAGCCATTTAAGCCTTTTCACAGTGAGATCTACGCGATATGGCCGAGAAATGTAATTTTGATGTTAACTCCCAAACCGCTGCGCAGAAGTCAACCAAACTTCACCCAATAGTGTATTTTATCACAATCTAGTAGTTACATTTAGAAATTTAGTTCTAGGACATTTGGTTTGAGCGCAATCTTCAAACTTAATTAAAAAAAGTCATTTAAGCCTTTTCACAGTGAGATTAATGCGATATGGCCGAGAAATGTAATTTTGATGTTAACTCCCAAACCGCTGCGCAGAAGTCAACCAAACTTCACCCAATAGTGTATTTTATCACAATCTAGTAGTTACATTTGGAAATTTAGTTCTAGGACATTTGGTTTGAGCGCAATCATCAAACTTAGGTCAAAAAAGCCATTTAAGCCTTTTCACAGTGAGATATATGCGATATGGCTGAGAAATGTAATTTTGATGTTAACTCCCAAACCGCTGCGCAGAAGTCAACCAAACTTCACCCAATAGTGTATTTTATCACAATCTAGTAGTTACATTTGGAAATTTAGTTCTAGGACATTTGGTTTGAGCGCAATCATCAAACTTAGGTCAAAAAAGCCATTTAAGCCTTTTCACAGTGAGATCTATGCGATATGGCTGAGAAATGTAATTTTGATGTTAACTCCCAAACCGCTGCGCAGAAGTCAACCAAACTTCACCCAATAGTGTATTTTATCACAATCTAGTAGTTACATTTGGAAATTTAGTTTTAGGACATTTGGTTTGAGCGCAATCTTCAAACTTAATTAAAAAAAGTCATTTAAGCCTTTTCACAGTGAGATCTATGCGATATGGCCGAGAAATGTAATTTTGATGTTCACTCCCAAACCGCTGCGCAGAAGTCAACCAAACTTCACCCAATAGTGTATTGTATCACAATCTAGTAGTTACATGTGGAAATTTGGTTCTAGGACATTTGATTTGAGCGCAATCCTCAAACTTAGGTCAAAAAAGCCATTTAAGCCTTTTCACAGTGAGATCTATGCGATATGGCCGAGAAATGTAATTTTGATGTTAAATCCCAAACCGCTGCGCAGAAGTCAACCAAACTTCACCCAATAGTGTATTTTATCACAATTTATTAGTTACATTTGGAAATTTAGTTCTAGGACATTTGGTTTGAGCGCAATTCTCAAACTTAGGTCAAAAAAGCCATTTAAGCCTTTTCACAGTGAGATCTATGCGATATGGCTGAGAAATGTAATTTTGATGTTAACTCCCAAACCGCTGCGCAGAAGTCAACCAAACTTCACCCAATAGTGTATTTTATCACAATCTAGTAGTTACATTTAGAAATTTAGTTCTAGGACATTTGGTTTGAGCGCAATCATCAAACTTAGGTCAAAAAAGCCATTTAAGCCTTTTCACAGTGAGATCTATGCGATATGGCTGAGAAATGTAATTTTGATGTTAACTCCCAAACCGCTGCGCAAATGTCAACCAAACTTCACCCAGTAGTGTATTGTATCACAATTTAGTAGTTACATGTGGAAATTTGGTTCTAGGACATTTGATTTGAGCGCAATTCTCAAACTTAGGTCAAAAAAGCCATTTAAGCCTTTTCACAGTGAGATCTATGCGATATGGACGAGAAGTGTAATTTTGATGTTAACTCCCAAACCGCTGCGCAGAAGTCAACCAAACTTCACCCAATAGTGTATTTTATCACAATCTAGTAGTTACATTTGGAAATTTAGTTTTAGGACATTTGGTTTGAGCGCAATCTTCAAACTTAATTAAAAAAAGTCATTTAAGCCTTTTCACAGTGAGATCTATGCGATATGGCCGAGAAATGTAATTTTGATGTTCACTCCCAAACCGCTGCGCAGAAGTCAACCAAACTTCACCCAATAGTGTATTTTATCACAATCTAGTAGTTACATGTGGAAATTTAGTTCTAGGACATTTGGTTTGAGCGCAATCTTCAAACTTAATTAAAAAAAGTCATTTAAGCCTTTTCACAGTGAGATCTATGCGATATGGCCGAGAAATGTAATTTTGATGTTAACTCCCAAACCGCTGCGCAGAAGTCAACCAAACTTCACCCAATAGTGTATTGTATCACAATTTATTAGTTACATGTGGAAATTTGGTTCTAGGACATTTGATTTGAGCGCAATTCTCAAACTTAGGTCAAAAATGCCATTTAAGCCTTTTCACAGTGAGATCTATGCGATATGGCCGAGAAATGTAATTTTGATGTTAACTCCCAAACCGCTGCGCAGAAGTCAACCAAACTTCACCCAATAGTGTATTTTATCACAATCTAGTAGTTACATTTGGAAATTTAGTTTTAGGACATTTGGTTTGAGCGCAATCTTCAAACTTAATTAAAAAAAGTCATTTAAGCCTTTTCACAGTGAGATCTATGCGATATGGCCGAGAAATGTAATTTTGATGTTAACTCCCAAACCGCTGCGCAGAAGTCAACCAAACTTCACCCAATAGTGTATTTTATCACAATCTAGTAGTTACATTTGGAAATTTAGTTCTAGGACATTTGGTTTGAGCGCAATCATCAAACTTAGGTAAAAAAGCCATTTAAGCCTTTTCACAGTGAGATCTATGCGATATGGCTGAGAAATGTAATTTTGATGTTAACTCCCAAACCGCTGCGCAGAAGTCAACCAAACTTCACCCAATAGTGTATTTTATCACAATCTAGTAGTTACATTTGGAAATTTAGTTCTAGGACATTTGGTTTGAGCGCAATCATCAAACTTAGGTCAAAAAAGCCATTTAAGCCTTTTCACAGTGAGATCTATGCGATATGGCCGAGAAATGTAATTTTGATGTTAACTCCCAAACCGCTGCGCAGAAGTCAACCAAACTTCACCCAATAGTGTATTTTATCACAATCTAGTAGTTACATTTGGAAATTTAGTTCTAGGACATTTGGTTTGAGCGCAATCATCAAACTTAGGTCAAAAAAGCCATTTAAGCCTTTTCACAGCGAGATCTATGCGATATGGCCGAGAAATGTAATTTTGATGTTCACTCCCAAACCGCTGCGCAGAAGTCAACCAAACTTCACCCAATAGTGTATTGTATCACAATTTATTAGTTACATGTGGAAATTTGGTTCTAGGACATTTGATTTGAGCGCAATTCTCAAACTTAGGTCAAAAATGCCATTTAAGCCTTTTCACAGTGAGATCTATGCGATATGGCCGAGAAGTGTAATTTTGATGTTAACTCCCAAACCGCTGCGCAGAAGTCAACCAAACTTCACCCAATAGTGTATTTTATCAAAATCTAGTAGTTACATGTGGAAATTTAGTTTTAGGACATTTGGTTTGAGCGCAATCTTCAAACTTAATTAAAAAAAGTCATTTAAGCCTTTTCACAGTGAGATCTATGCGATATGGCCGAGAAATGTAATTTTGATGTTAACTCCCAAACCGCTGCGCAGAAGTAAACCAAACTTCACCCAATAGTGTATTTTATCATAATCTAGTAGTTACATTTGGAAATTTAGTTCTAGGACATTTGATTTGAGCGCAATTCTCAAACTTAGGTCAAAAAAGCCATTTAAGCCTTTTCACAGTGAGATCTATGCGATATGGCCGAGAAATGTAATTTTGATGTTAACTCCCAAACCGCTGCGCAGAAGTCAACCAAACTTCACCCAATAGTGTATTTTATCACAATCTAGTAGTTACATTTGGAAATTTAGTTCTAGGACATTTGGTTTGAGCGCAATCATCAAACTTAGGTCAAAAAAGCCATTTAAGCCTTTTCACAGTGAGATCTATGCGATATGGCTGAGAAATGTAATTTTGATGTTAACTCCCAAACCGCTGCGCAGAAGTCAACCAAACTTCACCCAATAGTGTATTTTATCACAATCTAGTAGTTACATTTAGAAATTTAGTTCTAGGACATTTGGTTTGAGCGCAATCTTCAAACTTAATTAAAAAAAGTCATTTAAGCCTTTTCACAGTGAGATCTATGCGATATGGCCGAGAAATGTAATTTTGATGTTAACTCCCAAACCGCTGCGCAGAAGTAAACCAAACTTCAACCAATAGTGTATTGTATCACAATCTAGTACTTACATGTGGAAATTTGGTTCTAGGACATTTGATTTGAGCGCAATCCTCAAACTTAGGTCAAAAAAGCCATTTAAGCCTTTTCACAGTGAGATCTATGCGATATGGCCGAGAAATGTAATTTTGATGTTCACTCCCAAACCGCTGCGCAGAAGTCAACCAAACTTCACCCATTAGTGTATTGTATCACAATCTAGTAGTTACATATGGAAATTTGGTTTTAGGACATTTGATTTGAGCGCAATCATCAAACTTAGGTCAAAAAAGCCATTTAAGCCTTTTCACAGTGAGATCTATGCGATATGGCCGAGAAATGTAATTTTGATGTTCACTCCCAAACCGCTGCGCAGAAGTCAACCAAACTTCACCCAATAGTGTATTTTATCACAATCTAGTAGTTACATTTGGAAATTTAGTTTTAGGACATTTGGTTTGAGCGCAATCATCAAACTTAATTAAAAAAGTCATTTAAGCCTTTTCACAGTGAGATCTATGCGTTATGGCCGAGAAATGTAATTTTGATGTTAACTCCCAAACCGCTGCGCAGATGTCAACCAAACTTCACCCAGTAGTGTATTGTATCACAATTTAGTAGTTACATGTGGAAATTTGGTTCTAGGACATTTGATTTGAGCGCAATTCTCAAACTTAGGTCAAAAAAGCCATTTAAGCCTTTTCACAGTGAGATCTATGCGATATGGACGAGAAGTGTAATTTTGATGTTAACTCCCAAACCGCTGCGCAGAAGTCAACCAAACTTCACCCAATAGTGTATTTTATCACAATCTAGTAGTTACATTTGGAAATTTAGTTTTAGGACATTTGGTTTGAGCGCAATCTTCAAACTTAATTAAAAAAAGTCATTTAAGCCTTTTCACAGTGAGATCTATGCGATATGGCCGAGAAATGTAATTTTGTTGTTCACTCCCAAACCGCTGCGCAGAAGTCAACCAAACTTCACCCAATAGTGTATTGTATCACAATCTAGTATTTACATGTGGAAATTTGGTTCTAGGACATTTGATTTGAGCGCAATCCTCAAACTTAGGTCAAAAAAGCCATTTAAGCCTTTTCACAGTGAGATCTATGCGATATGGCCGAGAAATGTAATTTTGATGTTAACTCCCAAACCGCTGCGCAGAAGTCAACCAAACTTCACCCAATAGTGTATTGTATCACAATTTATTAGTTACATGTGGAATTTTGGTTCTAGGACATTTGATTTGAGCGCAATTCTCAAACTTAGGTCAAAAATGCCATTTAAGCCTTTTCACAGTGAGATCTATGCGATATGGCCGAGAAATGTAATTTTGATGTTAACTCCCAAACCGCTGCGCAGAAGTCAACCAAACTTCACCCAATAGTGTATTTTATCACAATCTAGTAGTTACATTTGGAAATTTAGTTTTAGGACATTTGGTTTGAGCGCAATCTTCAAACTTAATTAAAAAAAGTCATTTAAGCCTTTTCACAGTGAGATCTATGCGATATGGCCGAGAAATGTAATTTTGATGTTAACTCCCAAACCGCTGCGCAGAAGTCAACCAAACTTCATCCAATAGTGTATTTTATCACAATCTAGTAGTTACATTTGGAAATTTAGTTTTAGGACATTTGGTTTGAGCGCAATCATCAAACTTAGGTCAAAAAAGCCATTTAAGCCTTTTCACAGTGAGATCTATGCGATATGGCTGAGAAATGTAATTTTGATGTTAACTCCCAAACCGCTGCGCAGAAGTCAACCAAACTTCACCCAATAGTGTATTTTATCACAATCTAGTAGTTACATTTGGAAATTTAGTTCTAGGACATTTGGTTTGAGCGCAATCATCAAACTTAGGTAAAAAAGCCATTTAAGCCTTTTCACAGTGAGATCTATGCGATATGGCTGAGAAATGTAATTTTGATGTTAACTCCCAAACCGCTGCGCAGAAGTCAACCAAACTTCACCCAATAGTGTATTTTATCACAATCTAGTAGTTACATTTGGAAATTTAGTTCTAGGACATTTGGTTTGAGCGCAATCATCAAACTTAGGTCAAAAAAGCCATTTAAGCCTTTTCACAGTGAGATCTATGCGATATGGCTGAGAAATGTAATTTTGATGTTAACTCCCAAACCGCTGCGCAGAAGTCAACCAAACTTCACCCAATAGTGTATTTTATCACAATCTAGTAGTTACATTTGGAAATTTAGTTCTAGGACATTTGGTTTGAGCGCAATCATCAAACTTAGGTCAAAAAAGCCATTTAAGCCTTTTCACAGCGAGATCTATGCGATATGGCCGAGAAATGTAATTTTGATGTTCACTCCCAAACCGCTGCGCAGAAGTCAACCAAACTTCACCCAATAGTGTATTGTATCACAATTTATTAGTTACATGTGGAAATTTGGTTCTAGGACATTTGATTTGAGCGCAATTCTCAAACTTAGGTCAAAAATGCCATTTAAGCCTTTTCACAGTGAGATCTATGCGATATGGCCGAGAAGTGTAATTTTGATGTTAACTCCCAAACCGCTGCGCAGAAGTCAACCAAACTTCACCCAATAGTGTATTTTATCAAAATCTAGTAGTTACATGTGGAAATTTAGTTTTAGGACATTTGGTTTGAGCGCAATCTTCAAACTTAATTAAAAAAAGTCATTTAAGCCTTTTCACAGTGAGATCTATGCGATATGGCCGAGAAATGTAATTTTGATGTTAACTCCCAAACCGCTGCGCAGAAGTAAACCAAACTTCACCCAATAGTGTATTTTATCATAATCTAGTAGTTACATTTGGAAATTTAGTTCTAGGACATTTGATTTGAGCGCAATTCTCAAACTTAGGTCAAAAAAGCCATTTAAGCCTTTTCACAGTGAGATCTATGCGATATGGCCGAGAAATGTAATTTTGATGTTAACTCCCAAACCGCTGCGCAGAAGTCAACCAAACTTCACCCAATAGTGTATTTTATCACAATCTAGTAGTTACATTTGGAAATTTAGTTCTAGGACATTTGGTTTGAGCGCAATCATCAAACTTAGGTCAAAAAAGCCATTTAAGCCTTTTCACAGTGAGATCTATGCGATATGGCTGAGAAATGTAATTTTGATGTTAACTCCCAAACCGCTGCGCAGAAGTCAACCAAACTTCACCCAATAGTGTATTTTATCACAATCTAGTAGTTACATTTAGAAATTTAGTTCTAGGACATTTGGTTTGAGCGCAATCTTCAAACTTAATTAAAAAAAGTCATTTAAGCCTTTTCACAGTGAGATCTATGCGATATGGCCGAGAAATGTAATTTTGATGTTAACTCCCAAACCGCTGCGCAGAAGTAAACCAAACTTCAACCAATAGTGTATTGTATCACAATCTAGTACTTACATGTGGAAATTTGGTTCTAGGACATTTGATTTGAGCGCAATCCTCAAACTTAGGTCAAAAAAGCCATTTAAGCCTTTTCACAGTGAGATCTATGCGATATGGCCGAGAAATGTAATTTTGATGTTCACTCCCAAACCGCTGCGCAGAAGTCAACCAAACTTCACCCATTAGTGTATTGTATCACAATCTAGTAGTTACATATGGAAATTTGGTTTTAGGACATTTGATTTGAGCGCAATCATCAAACTTAGGTCAAAAAAGCCATTTAAGCCTTTTCACAGTGAGATCTATGCGATATGGCCGAGAAATGTAATTTTGATGTTCACTCCCAAACCGCTGCGCAGAAGTCAACCAAACTTCACCCAATAGTGTATTTTATCACAATCTAGTAGTTACATTTGGAAATTTAGTTTTAGGACATTTGGTTTGAGCGCAATCATCAAACTTAATTAAAAAAGTCATTTAAGCCTTTTCACAGTGAGATCTATGCGTTATGGCCGAGAAATGTAATTTTGATGTTAACTCCCAAACCGCTGCGCAGATGTCAACCAAACTTCACCCAGTAGTGTATTGTATCACAATTTAGTAGTTACATGTGGAAATTTGGTTCTAGGACATTTGATTTGAGCGCAATTCTCAAACTTAGGTCAAAAAAGCCATTTAAGCCTTTTCACAGTGAGATCTATGCGATATGGACGAGAAGTGTAATTTTGATGTTAACTCCCAAACCGCTGCGCAGAAGTCAACCAAACTTCACCCAATAGTGTATTTTATCACAATCTAGTAGTTACATTTGGAAATTTAGTTTTAGGACATTTGGTTTGAGCGCAATCTTTAAACTTAATTAAAAAAAGTCATTTAAGCCTTTTCACAGTGAGATCAATGCGATATGGCCGAGAAATGTAATTTTGATGTTCACTCCCAAACCGCTGCGCAGAAGTCAACCAAACTTCACCCAATAGTGTATTGTATCACAATCTAGTATTTACATGTGGAAATTTGGTTCTAGGACATTTGATTTGAGCGCAATCCTCAAACTTAGGTCAAAAAAGCCATTTAAGCCTTTTCACAGTGAGATCTATGCGATATGGCCGAGAAATGTAATTTTGATGTTAACTCCCAAACCGCTGCGCAGAAGTCAACCAAACTTCACCCAATAGTGTATTGTATCACAATTTATTAGTTACATGTGGAATTTTGGTTCTAGGACATTTGATTTGAGCGCAATTCTCAAACTTAGGTCAAAAATGCCATTTAAGCCTTTTCACAGTGAGATCTATGCGATATGGCCGAGAAATGTAATTTTGATGTTAACTCCCAAACCGCTGCGCAGAAGTCAACCAAACTTCACCCAATAGTGTATTTTATCACAATCTAGTAGTTACATTTAGAAATTTAGTTCTAGGACATTTGGTTTGAGCGCAATCTTCAAACTTAATTAAAAAAAGTCATTTAAGCCTTTTCACAGTGAGATCTATGCGATATGGCCGAGAAATGTAATTTTGATGTTAACTCCCAAACCGCTGCGCAGAAGTCAACCAAAATTCACCCAATAGTGTATTTTATCACAATCTAGTAGTTACATTTGGAAATTTAGTTTTAGGACATTTGGTTTGAGCGCAATCATCAAACTTAGGTCAAAAAAGCCATTTAAGCCTTTTCACAGTGAGATCTATGCGATATGGCTGAGAAATGTAATTTTGATGTTCACTCCCAAACCGCTGCGCAGAAGTCAACCAAACTTCACCCAATAGTGTATTTTATCACAATCTAGTAGTTACATTTAGAAATTTAGTTCTAGGACATTTGGTTTGAGCGCAATCTTCAAACTTAATTAAAAAAAGTCATTTAAGCCTTTTCACAGTGAGATCTATGCGATATGGCCGAGAAATGTAATTTTGATGTTAACTCCCAAACCGCTGCGCAGAAGTAAACCAAACTTCAACCAATAGTGTATTGTATCACAATCTAGTACTTACATGTGGAAATTTGGTTCTAGGACATTTGATTTGAGCGCAATCCTCAAACTTAGGTCAAAAAAGCCATTTAAGCCTTTTCACAGTGAGATCTATGCGATATGGCCGAGAAATGTAATTTTGATGTTCACTCCCAAACCGCTGCGCAGAAGTCAACCAAACTTCACCCATTAGTGTATTGTATCACAATCTAGTAGTTACATATGGAAATTTGGTTTTAGGACATTTGATTTGAGCGCAATCATCAAACTTAGGTCAAAAAAGCCATTTAAGCCTTTTCACAGTGAGATCTATGCGATATGGCCGAGAAATGTAATTTTGATGTTCACTCCCAAACCGCTGCGCAGAAGTCAACCAAACTTCACCCAATAGTGTATTTTATCACAATCTAGTAGTTACATTTGGAAATTTAGTTTTAGGACATTTGGTTTGAGCGCAATCATCAAACTTAATTAAAAAAGTCATTTAAGCCTTTTCACAGTGAGATCTATGCGATATGGCCGAGAAATGTAATTTTGATGTTAACTCCCAAACCGCTGCGCAGATGTCAACCAAACTTCACCCAGTAGTGTATTGTATCACAATTTAGTAGTTACATGTGGAAATTTGGTTCTAGGACATTTGATTTGAGCGCAATTCTCAAACTTAGGTCAAAAAAGCCATTTAAGCCTTTTCACAGTGAGATCTATGCGATATGGACGAGAAGTGTAATTTTGATGTTAACTCCCAAACCGCTGCGCAGAAGTCAACCAAACTTCACCCAATAGTGTATTTTATCACAATCTAGTAGTTACATTTGGAAATTTAGTTTTAGGACATTTGGTTTGAGCGCAATCTTCAAACTTAATTAAAAAAAGTCATTTAAGCCTTTTCACAGTGAGATCTATGCGATATGGCCGAGAAATGTAATTTTGATGTTCACTCCCAAACCGCTGCGCAGAAGTCAACCAAACTTCACCCAATAGTGTATTGTATCACAATCTAGTATTTACATGTGGAAATTTGGTTCTAGGACATTTGATTTGAGCGCAATTCTCAAACTTAGGTCAAAAAAGCCATTTAAGCCTTTTCACAGTGAGATCTATGCGATATGGACGAGAAGTGTAATTTTGATGTTAACTCCCAAACCGCTGCGCAGAAGTCAACCAAACTTCACCCAATAGTGTATTTTATCACAATCTAGTAGTTACATTTGGAAATTTAGTTTTAGGACATTTGATTTGAGCGCAATCCTCAAACTTAGGTCAAAAAAGTCATTTAAGCCTTTTCACAGTGAGATCTATGCGATATGGCCGAGAAATGTAATTTTGATGTTCACTCCCAAACCGCTGCGCAGAAGTCAACCAAACTTCACCCAATAGTGTATTGTATCACAATCTAGTATTTACATGTGGAAATTTGGTTCTAGGACATTTGATTTGAGCGCAATCCTCAAACTTAGGTCAAAAAAGCCATTTAAGCCTTTTCACAGTGAGATCTATGCGATATGGCCGAGAAATGTAATTTTGATGTTAACTCCCAAACCGCTGCGCAGAAGTCAACCAAACTTCACCCAATAGTGTATTGTATCACAATTTATTAGTTACATGTGGAATTTTGGTTCTAGGACATTTGATTTGAGCGCAATTCTCAAACTTAGGTCAAAAATGCCATTTAAGCCTTTTCACAGTGAGATCTATGCGATATGGCCGAGAAATGTAATTTTGATGTTAACTCCCAAACCGCTGCGCAGAAGTCAACCAAACTTCACCCAATAGTGTATTTTATCACAATCTAGTAGTTACATTTGGAAATTTAGTTTTAGGACATTTGGTTTGAGCGCAATCTTCAAACTTAATTAAAAAAAGTCATTTAAGCCTTTTCACAGTGAGATCTATGCGATATGGCCGAGAAATGTAATTTTGATGTTAACTCCCAAACCGCTGCGCAGAAGTCAACCAAACTTCACCCAATAGCGTATTTTATCACAATCTAGTAGTTACATTTGGAAATTTAGTTCTAGGACATTTGGTTTGAGCGCAATCATCAAACTTAGTTCAAAAAAGCCATTTAAGCCTTTTCACAGTGAGATCTATGCGATATGGCTGAGAAATGTAATTTTGATGTTAACTCCCAAACCGCTGCGCAGAAGTCAACCAAACTTCACCCAATAGTGTATTTTATCACAATCTAGTAGTTACATTTAGAAATTTAGTTCTAGGACATTTGGTTTGAGCGCAATCTTCAAACTTAATTAAAAAAAGTCATTTAAGCCTTTTCACAGTGAGATCTATGCGATATGGCCGAGAAATGTAATTTTGATGTTAACTCCCAAACCGCTGCGCAGAAGTAAACCAAACTTCAACCAATAGTGTATTGTATCACAATCTAGTACTTACATGTGGAAATTTGGTTCTAGGACATTTGATTTGAGCGCAATCCTCAAACTTAGGTCAAAAAAGCCATTTAAGCCTTTTCACAGTGAGATCTATGCGATATGGCCGAGAAATGTAATTTTGATGTTGACTCCCAAACCGCTGCGCAGAAGTCAACCAAACTTCACCCATTAGTGTATTGTATCACAATCTAGTAGTTACATATGGAAATTTGGTTTTAGGACATTTGATTTGAGCGCAATCATCAAACTTAGGTCAAAAAAGCCATTTAAGCCTTTTCACAGTGAGATCTATGCGATATGGCCGAGAAATGTAATTTTGATGTTCACTCCCAAACCGCTGCGCAGAAGTCAACCAAACTTCACCCAATAGTGTATTTTATCACAATCTAGTAGTTACATTTGGAAATTTAGTTTTAGGACATTTGGTTTGAGCGCAATCATCAAACTTAATTAAAAAAGTCATTTAAGCCTTTTCACAGTGAGATCTATGCGATATGGCCGAGAAATGTAATTTTGATGTTAACTCCCAAACCGCTGCGCAGATGTCAACCAAACTTCACCCAGTAGTGTATTGTATCACAATTTAGTAGTTACATGTGGAAATTTGGTTCTAGGACATTTGATTTGAGCGCAATTCTCAAACTTAGGTCAAAAAAGCCATTTAAGCCTTTTCACAGTGAGATCTATGCGATATGGACGAGAAGTGTAATTTTGATGTTAACTCCCAAACCGCTGCGCAGAAGTCAACCAAACTTCACCCAATAGTGTATTTTATCACAATCTAGTAGTTACATTTGGAAATTTAGTTTTAGGACATTTGGTTTGAGCGCAATCTTCAAACTTAATTAAAAAAAGTCATTTAAGCCTTTTCACAGTGAGATCTATGCGATATGGCCGAGAAATGTAATTTTGATGTTCACTCCCAAACCGCTGCGCAGAAGTCAACCAAACTTCACCCAATAGTGTATTGTATCACAATCTAGTATTTACATGTGGAAATTTGGTTCTAGGACATTTGATTTGAGCGCAATCCTCAAACTTAGGTCAAAAAAGCCATTTAAGCCTTTTCACAGTGAGATCTATGCGATATGGCCGAGAAATGTAATTTTGATGTTAACTCCCAAACCGCTGCGCAGAAGTCAACCAAACTTCACCCAATAGTGTATTGTATCACAATTTATTATTTACATGTGGAAATTTGGTTCTAGGACATTTGATTTGAGCGCAATTCTCAAACTTAGGTCAAAAATGCCATTTAAGCCTTTTCACAGTGAGATCTATGCGATATGGCCGAGAAATGTAATTTTGATGTTAACTCCCAAACCGCTGCGCAGAAGTCAACCAAACTTCACCCAATAGTGTATTTTATCACAATTTATTAGTTACATTTGGAAATTTAGTTCTAGGACATTTGGTTTGAGCGCAATTCTCAAACTTAGGTCAAAAAAGCCATTTAAGCCTTTTCACAGTGAGATCTATGCGATATGGCTGAGAAATGTAATTTTGATGTTAACTCCCAAACCGCTGCGCAGAAGTCAACCAAACTTCACCCAATAGTGTATTTTATCACAATCTAGTAGTTACATTTAGAAATTTAGTTCTAGGACATTTGGTTTGAGCGCAATCATCAAACTTAGGTCAAAAAAGCCATTTAAGCCTTTTCACAGTGAGATCTATGCGATATGGCTGAGAAATGTAATTTTGATGTTAACTCCCAAACCGCTGCGCAGAAGTCAACCAAACTTCACCCAATAGTGTATTGTATCACAATCTAGTAGTTACATTTGGAAATTTCGTTCTAGGACATTTGGTTTGAGCGCAATCATCAAACTTAATTAAAAAAGTCATTTAAGCCTTTTCACAGTGAGATCTATGCGATATGGCCGAGAAATGTAATTTTGATATTAACTCCCAAACCGCTGCGCAGATGTCAACCAAACTTCACCCAGTAGTGTATTGTATCACAATTTAGTAGTTACATGTGGAAATTTGGTTCTAGGACATTTGATTTGAGCGCAATTCTCAAACTTAGGTCAAAAAAGCCATTTAAGCCTTTTCACAGTGAGATCTATGCGATATGGACGAGAAGTGTAATTTTGATGTTAACTCCCAAACCGCTGCGCAGAAGTCAACCAAACTTCACCCAATAGCGTATTTTATCACAATCTAGTAGTTACATTTGGAAATTTAGTTTTAGGACATTTGGTTTGAGCGCAATCTTCAAACTTAATTAAAAAAAGTCATTTAAGCCTTTTCACAGTGAGATCTATGCGATATGGCCGAGAAATGTAATTTTGATGTTCACTCCCAAACCGCTGCGCAGAAGTCAACCAAACTTCACCCAATAGTGTATTGTATCACAATCTAGTAGTTACATGTGGAAATTTGGTTCTAGGACATTTGATTTGAGCGCAATCCTCAAACTTAGGTCAAAAAAGCCATTTAAGCCTTTTCACAGTGAGATCTATGCGATATGGCCGAGAAATGTAATTTTGATGTTAACTCCCAAACCGCTGCGCAGAAGTCAACCAAACTTCACCCAATAGTGTATTGTATCACAATTTATTAGTTACATGTGGAAATTTGGTTCTAGGACATTTGATTTGAGCGCAATTCTCAAACTTAGGTCAAAAATGCCATTTAAGCCTTTTCACAGTGAGATCTATGCGATATGGCCGAGAAATGTAATTTTGATGTTAACTCCCAAACCGCTGCGCAGAAGTCAACCAAACTTCACCCAATAGTGTATTTTATCACAATCTAGTAGTTACATTTGGAAATTTAGTTTTAGGACATTTGGTTTGAGCGCAATCTTCAAACTTAATTAAAAAAAGTCATTTAAGCCTTTTCACAGTGAGATCTATGCGATATGGCCGAGAAATGTAATTTTGATGTTAACTCCCAAACCGCTGCGCAGAAGTCAACCAAACTTCACCCAATAGTGTATTTTATCACAATCTAGTAGTTACATTTGGAAATTTAGTTCTAGGACATTTGGTTTGAGCGCAATCATCAAACTTAGGTAAAAAAGCCATTTAAGCCTTTTCACAGTGAGATCTATGCGATATGGCTGAGAAATGTAATTTTGATGTTAACTCCCAAACCGCTGCGCAGAAGTCAACCAAACTTCACCCAATAGTGTATTTTATCACAATCTAGTAGTTACATTTGGAAATTTAGTTCTAGGACATTTGGTTTGAGCGCAATCATCAAACTTAGGTCAAAAAAGCCATTTAAGCCTTTTCACAGTGAGATCTATGCGATATGGCTGAGAAATGTAATTTTGATGTTAACTCCCAAACCGCTGCGCAGAAGTCAACCAAACTTCACCCAATAGTGTATTTTATCACAATCTAGTAGTTACATTTGGAAATTTAGTTCTAGGACATTTGGTTTGAGCGCAATCATCAAACTTAGGTCAAAAAAGCCATTTAAGCCTTTTCACAGTGAGATCTATGCGATATGGCCGAGAAATGTAATTTTGATGTTCACTCCCAAACCGCTGCGCAGAAGTCAACCAAACTTCACCCAATAGTGTATTGTATCACAATTTATTAGTTACATGTGGAAATTTGGTTCTAGGACATTTGATTTGAGCGCAATTCTCAAACTTAGGTCAAAAATGCCATTTAAGCCTTTTCACAGTGAGATCTATGCGATATGGCCGAGAAGTGTAATTTTGATGTTAACTCCCAAACCGCTGCGCAGAAGTCAACCAAACTTCACCCAATAGTGTATTTTATCAAAATCTAGTAGTTACATGTGGAAATTTAGTTTTAGGACATTTGGTTTGAGCGCAATCTTCAAACTTAATTAAAAAAAGTCATTTAAGCCTTTTCACAGTGAGATCTATGCGATATGGCCGAGAAATGTAATTTTGATGTTAACTCCCAAACCGCTGCGCAGAAGTAAACCAAACTTCACCCAATAGTGTATTTTATCATAATCTAGTAGTTACATTTGGAAATTTAGTTCTAGGACATTTGATTTGAGCGCAATTCTCAAACTTAGGTCAAAAAAGCCATTTAAGCCTTTTCACAGTGAGATCTATGCGATATGGCCGAGAAATGTAATTTTGATGTTAACTCCCAAACCGCTGCGCAGAAGTCAACCAAACTTCACCCAATAGTGTATTTTATCACAATCTAGTAGTTACATTTGGAAATTTAGTTCTAGGACATTTGGTTTGAGCGCAATCATCAAACTTAGGTCAAAAAAGCCATTTAAGCCTTTTCACAGTGAGATCTATGCGATATGGCTGAGAAATGTAATTTTGATGTTAACTCCCAAACCGCTGCGCAGAAGTCAACCAAACTTCACCCAATAGTGTATTTTATCACAATCTAGTAGTTACATTTAGAAATTTAGTTCTAGGACATTTGGTTTGAGCGCAATCTTCAAACTTAATTAAAAAAAGTCATTTAAGCCTTTTCACAGTGAGATCTATGCGATATGGCCGAGAAATGTAATTTTGATGTTAACTCCCAAACCGCTGCGCAGAAGTAAACCAAACTTCAACCAATAGTGTATTGTATCACAATCTAGTACTTACATGTGGAAATTTGGTTCTAGGACATTTGATTTGAGCGCAATCCTCAAACTTAGGTCAAAAAAGCCATTTAAGCCTTTTCACAGTGAGATCTATGCGATATGGCCGAGAAATGTAATTTTGATGTTCACTCCCAAACCGCTGCGCAGAAGTCAACCAAACTTCACCCATTAGTGTATTGTATCACAATCTAGTAGTTACATATGGAAATTTGGTTTTAGGACATTTGATTTGAGCGCAATCATCAAACTTAGGTCAAAAAAGCCATTTAAGCCTTTTCACAGTGAGATCTATGCGATATGGCCGAGAAATGTAATTTTGATGTTCACTCCCAAACCGCTGCGCAGAAGTCAACCAAACTTCACCCAATAGTGTATTTTATCACAATCTAGTAGTTACATTTGGAAATTTAGTTCTAGGACATTTGGTTTGAGCGCAATCATCAAACTTAGGTCAAAAAAGCCATTTAAGCCTTTTCACAGTGAGATCTATGCGATATGGCCGAGAAATGTAATTTTGATGTTCACTCCCAAACCGCTGCGCAGAAGTCAACCAAACTTCACCCAATAGTGTATTGTATCACAATTTATTAGTTACATGTGGAAATTTGGTTCTAGGACATTTGATTTGAGCGCAATTCTCAAACTTAGGTCAAAAATGCCATTTAAGCCTTTTCACAGTGAGATCTATGCGATATGGCCGAGAAGTGTAATTTTGATGTTAACTCCCAAACCGCTGCGCAGAAGTCAACCAAACTTCACCCAATAGTGTATTTTATCAAAATCTAGTAGTTACATGTGGAAATTTAGTTTTAGGACATTTGGTTTGAGCGCAATCTTCAAACTTAATTAAAAAAAGTCATTTAAGCCTTTTCACAGTGAGATCTATGCGATATGGCCGAGAAATGTAATTTTGATGTTAACTCCCAAACCGCTGCGCAGAAGTAAACCAAACTTCACCCAATAGTGTATTTTATCATAATCTAGTAGTTACATTTGGAAATTTAGTTCTAGGACATTTGATTTGAGCGCAATTCTCAAACTTAGGTCAAAAAAGCCATTTAAGCCTTTTCACAGTGAGATCTATGCGATATGGCCGAGAAATGTAATTTTGATGTTAACTCCCAAACCGCTGCGCAGAAGTCAACCAAACTTCACCCAATAGTGTATTTTATCACAATCTAGTAGTTACATTTGGAAATTTAGTTCTAGGACATTTGGTTTGAGCGCAATCATCAAACTTAGGTCAAAAAAGCCATTTAAGCCTTTTCACAGTGAGATCTATGCGATATGGCTGAGAAATGTAATTTTGATGTTAACTCCCAAACCGCTGCGCAGAAGTCAACCAAACTTCACCCAATAGTGTATTTTATCACAATCTAGTAGTTACATTTAGAAATTTAGTTCTAGGACATTTGGTTTGAGCGCAATCTTCAAACTTAATTAAAAAAAGTCATTTAAGCCTTTTCACAGTGAGATCTATGCGATATGGCCGAGAAATGTAATTTTGATGTTAACTCCCAAACCGCTGCGCAGAAGTAAACCAAACTTCAACCAATAGTGTATTGTATCACAATCTAGTACTTACATGTGGAAATTTGGTTCTAGGACATTTGATTTGAGCGCAATCCTCAAACTTAGGTCAAAAAAGCCATTTAAGCCTTTTCACAGTGAGATCTATGCGATATGGCCGAGAAATGTAATTTTGATGTTCACTCCCAAACCGCTGCGCAGAAGTCAACCAAACTTCACCCATTAGTGTATTGTATCACAATCTAGTAGTTACATATGGAAATTTGGTTTTAGGACATTTGATTTGAGCGCAATCATCAAACTTAGGTCAAAAAAGCCATTTAAGCCTTTTCACAGTGAGATCTATGCGATATGGCCGAGAAATGTAATTTTGATGTTCACTCCCAAACCGCTGCGCAGAAGTCAACCAAACTTCACCCAATAGTGTATTTTATCACAATCTAGTAGTTACATTTGGAAATTTAGTTTTAGGACATTTGGTTTGAGCGCAATCATCAAACTTAATTAAAAAAGTCATTTAAGCCTTTTCACAGTGAGATCTATGCGTTATGGCCGAGAAATGTAATTTTGATGTTAACTCCCAAACCGCTGCGCAGATGTCAACCAAACTTCACCCAGTAGTGTATTGTATCACAATTTAGTAGTTACATGTGGAAATTTGGTTCTAGGACATTTGATTTGAGCGCAATTCTCAAACTTAGGTCAAAAAAGCCATTTAAGCCTTTTCACAGTGAGATCTATGCGATATGGACGAGAAGTGTAATTTTGATGTTAACTCCCAAACCGCTGCGCAGAAGTCAACCAAACTTCACCCAATAGTGTATTTTATCACAATCTAGTAGTTACATTTGGAAATTTAGTTTTAGGACATTTGGTTTGAGCGCAATCTTCAAACTTAATTAAAAAAAGTCATTTAAGCCTTTTCACAGTGAGATCTATGCGATATGGCCGAGAAATGTAATTTTGATGTTCACTCCCAAACCGCTGCGCAGAAGTCAACCAAACTTCACCCAATAGTGTATTGTATCACAATCTAGTATTTACATGTGGAAATTTGGTTCTAGGACATTTGATTTGAGCGCAATCCTCAAACTTAGGTCAAAAAAGCCATTTAAGCCTTTTCACAGTGAGATCTATGCGATATGGCCGAGAAATGTAATTTTGATGTTAACTCCCAAACCGCTGCGCAGAAGTCAACCAAACTTCACCCAATAGTGTATTGTATCACAATTTATTAGTTACATGTGGAATTTTGGTTCTAGGACATTTGATTTGAGCGCAATTCTCAAACTTAGGTCAAAAATGCCATTTAAGCCTTTTCACAGTGAGATCTATGCGATATGGCCGAGAAATGTAATTTTGATGTTAACTCCCAAACCGCTGCGCAGAAGTCAACCAAACTTCACCCAATAGTGTATTTTATCACAATCTAGTAGTTACATTTGGAAATTTAGTTTTAGGACATTTGGTTTGAGCGCAATCTTCAAACTTAATTAAAAAAAGTCATTTAAGCCTTTTCACAGTGAGATCTATGCGATATGGCCGAGAAATGTAATTTTGATGTTAACTCCCAAACCGCTGCGCAGAAGTCAACCAAACTTCACCCAATAGCGTATTTTATCACAATCTAGTAGTTACATTTGGAAATTTAGTTCTAGGACATTTGGTTTGAGCGCAATCATCAAACTTAGTTCAAAAAAGCCATTTAAGCCTTTTCACAGTGAGATCTATGCGATATGGCTGAGAAATGTAATTTTGATGTTAACTCCCAAACCGCTGCGCAGAAGTCAACCAAACTTCACCCAATAGTGTATTTTATCACAATCTAGTAGTTACATTTAGAAATTTAGTTCTAGGACATTTGGTTTGAGCGCAATCTTCAAACTTAATTAAAAAAAGTCATTTAAGCCTTTTCACAGTGAGATCTATGCGATATGGCCGAGAAATGTAATTTTGATGTTAACTCCCAAACCGCTGCGCAGAAGTAAACCAAACTTCAACCAATAGTGTATTGTATCACAATCTAGTACTTACATGTGGAAATTTGGTTCTAGGACATTTGATTTGAGCGCAATCCTCAAACTTAGGTCAAAAAAGCCATTTAAGCCTTTTCACAGTGAGATCTATGCGATATGGCCGAGAAATGTAATTTTGATGTTGACTCCCAAACCGCTGCGCAGAAGTCAACCAAACTTCACCCATTAGTGTATTGTATCACAATCTAGTAGTTACATATGGAAATTTGGTTTTAGGACATTTGATTTGAGCGCAATCATCAAACTTAGGTCAAAAAAGCCATTTAAGCCTTTTCACAGTGAGATCTATGCGATATGGCCGAGAAATGTAATTTTGATGTTCACTCCCAAACCGCTGCGCAGAAGTCAACCAAACTTCACCCAATAGTGTATTTTATCACAATCTAGTAGTTACATTTGGAAATTTAGTTTTAGGACATTTGGTTTGAGCGCAATCATCAAACTTAATTAAAAAAGTCATTTAAGCCTTTTCACAGTGAGATCTATGCGATATGGCCGAGAAATGTAATTTTGATGTTAACTCCCAAACCGCTGCGCAGATGTCAACCAAACTTCACCCAGTAGTGTATTGTATCACAATTTAGTAGTTACATGTGGAAATTTGGTTCTAGGACATTTGATTTGAGCGCAATTCTCAAACTTAGGTCAAAAAAGCCATTTAAGCCTTTTCACAGTGAGATCTATGCGATATGGACGAGAAGTGTAATTTTGATGTTAACTCCCAAACCGCTGCGCAGAAGTCAACCAAACTTCACCCAATAGTGTATTTTATCACAATCTAGTAGTTACATTTGGAAATTTAGTTTTAGGACATTTGGTTTGAGCGCAATCTTCAAACTTAATTAAAAAAAGTCATTTAAGCCTTTTCACAGTGAGATCTATGCGATATGGCCGAGAAATGTAATTTTGATGTTCACTCCCAAACCGCTGCGCAGAAGTCAACCAAACTTCACCCAATAGTGTATTGTATCACAATCTAGTATTTACATGTGGAAATTTGGTTCTAGGACATTTGATTTGAGCGCAATCCTCAAACTTAGGTCAAAAAAGCCATTTAAGCCTTTTCACAGTGAGATCTATGCGATATGGCCGAGAAATGTAATTTTGATGTTAACTCCCAAACCGCTGCGCAGAAGTCAACCAAACTTCACCCAATAGTGTATTGTATCACAATTTATTAGTTACATGTGGAAATTTGGTTCTAGGACATTTGATTTGAGCGCAATTCTCAAACTTAGGTCAAAAATGCCATTTAAGCCTTTTCACAGTGAGATCTATGCGATATGGCCGAGAAATGTAATTTTGATGTTAACTCCCAAACCGCTGCGCAGAAGTCAACCAAACTTCACCCAATAGTGTATTTTATCACAATTTATTAGTTACATTTGGAAATTTAGTTCTAGGACATTTGGTTTGAGCGCAATTCTCAAACTTAGGTCAAAAAAGCCATTTAAGCCTTTTCACAGTGAGATCTATGCGATATGGCTGAGAAATGTAATTTTGATGTTAACTCCCAAACCGCTGCGCAGAAGTCAACCAAACTTCACCCAATAGTGTATTTTATCACAATCTAGTAGTTACATTTAGAAATTTAGTTCTAGGACATTTGGTTTGAGCGCAATCATCAAACTTAGGTCAAAAAAGCCATTTAAGCCTTTTCACAGTGAGATCTATGCGATATGGCTGAGAAATGTAATTTTGATGTTAACTCCCAAACCGCTGCGCAGAAGTCAACCAAACTTCACCCAATAGTGTATTGTATCACAATCTAGTAGTTACATTTGGAAATTTCGTTCTAGGACATTTGGTTTGAGCGCAATCATCAAACTTAATTAAAAAAGTCATTTAAGCCTTTTCACAGTGAGATCTATGCGATATGGCCGAGAAATGTAATTTTGATATTAACTCCCAAACCGCTGCGCAGATGTCAACCAAACTTCACCCAGTAGTGTATTGTATCACAATTTAGTAGTTACATGTGGAAATTTGGTTCTAGGACATTTGATTTGAGCGCAATTCTCAAACTTAGGTCAAAAAAGCCATTTAAGCCTTTTCACAGTGAGATCTATGCGATATGGACGAGAAGTGTAATTTTGATGTTAACTCCCAAACCGCTGCGCAGAAGTCAACCAAACTTCACCCAATAGCGTATTTTATCACAATCTAGTAGTTACATTTGGAAATTTAGTTTTAGGACATTTGGTTTGAGCGCAATCTTCAAACTTAATTAAAAAAAGTCATTTAAGCCTTTTCACAGTGAGATCTATGCGATATGGCCGAGAAATGTAATTTTGATGTTAACTCCCAAACCGCTGCGCAGAAGTCAACCAAACTTCACCCAATAGCGTATTTTATCACAATCTAGTAGTTACATTTGGAAATTTAGTTCTAGGACATTTGGTTTGAGCGCAATCATCAAACTTAGTTCAAAAAAGCCATTTAAGCCTTTTCACAGTGAGATCTATGCGATATGGCTGAGAAATGTAATTTTGATGTTAACTCCCAAACCGCTGCGCAGAAGTCAACCAAACTTCACCCAATAGTGTATTTTATCACAATCTAGTAGTTACATTTAGAAATTTAGTTCTAGGACATTTGGTTTGAGCGCAATCTTCAAACTTAATTAAAAAAAGTCATTTAAGCCTTTTCACAGTGAGATCTATGCGATATGGCCGAGAAATGTAATTTTGATGTTAACTCCCAAACCGCTGCGCAGAAGTAAACCAAACTTCAACCAATAGTGTATTGTATCACAATCTAGTACTTACATGTGGAAATTTGGTTCTAGGACATTTGATTTGAGCGCAATCCTCAAACTTAGGTCAAAAAAGCCATTTAAGCCTTTTCACAGTGAGATCTATGCGATATGGCCGAGAAATGTAATTTTGATGTTGACTCCCAAACCGCTGCGCAGAAGTCAACCAAACTTCACCCATTAGTGTATTGTATCACAATCTAGTAGTTACATATGGAAATTTGGTTTTAGGACATTTGATTTGAGCGCAATCATCAAACTTAGGTCAAAAAAGCCATTTAAGCCTTTTCACAGTGAGATCTATGCGATATGGCCGAGAAATGTAATTTTGATGTTCACTCCCAAACCGCTGCGCAGAAGTCAACCAAACTTCACCCAATAGTGTATTTTATCACAATCTAGTAGTTACATTTGGAAATTTAGTTTTAGGACATTTGGTTTGAGCGCAATCATCAAACTTAATTAAAAAAGTCATTTAAGCCTTTTCACAGTGAGATCTATGCGATATGGCCGAGAAATGTAATTTTGATGTTAACTCCCAAACCGCTGCGCAGATGTCAACCAAACTTCACCCAGTAGTGTATTGTATCACAATTTAGTAGTTACATGTGGAAATTTGGTTCTAGGACATTTGATTTGAGCGCAATTCTCAAACTTAGGTCAAAAAAGCCATTTAAGCCTTTTCACAGTGAGATCTATGCGATATGGACGAGAAGTGTAATTTTGATGTTAACTCCCAAACCGCTGCGCAGAAGTCAACCAAACTTCACCCAATAGTGTATTTTATCACAATCTAGTAGTTACATTTGGAAATTTAGTTTTAGGACATTTGGTTTGAGCGCAATCTTCAAACTTAATTAAAAAAAGTCATTTAAGCCTTTTCACAGTGAGATCTATGCGATATGGCCGAGAAATGTAATTTTGATGTTCACTCCCAAACCGCTGCGCAGAAGTCAACCAAACTTCACCCAATAGTGTATTGTATCACAATCTAGTATTTACATGTGGAAATTTGGTTCTAGGACATTTGATTTGAGCGCAATCCTCAAACTTAGGTCAAAAAAGCCATTTAAGCCTTTTCACAGTGAGATCTATGCGATATGGCCGAGAAATGTAATTTTGATGTTAACTCCCAAACCGCTGCGCAGAAGTCAACCAAACTTCACCCAATAGTGTATTGTATCACAATTTATTAGTTACATGTGGAAATTTGGTTCTAGGACATTTGATTTGAGCGCAATTCTCAAACTTAGGTCAAAAATGCCATTTAAGCCTTTTCACAGTGAGATCTATGCGATATGGCCGAGAAATGTAATTTTGATGTTAACTCCCAAACCGCTGCGCAGAAGTCAACCAAACTTCACCCAATAGTGTATTTTATCACAATTTATTAGTTACATTTGGAAATTTAGTTCTAGGACATTTGGTTTGAGCGCAATTCTCAAACTTAGGTCAAAAAAGCCATTTAAGCCTTTTCACAGTGAGATCTATGCGATATGGCTGAGAAATGTAATTTTGATGTTAACTCCCAAACCGCTGCGCAGAAGTCAACCAAACTTCACCCAATAGTGTATTTTATCACAATCTAGTAGTTACATTTAGAAATTTAGTTCTAGGACATTTGGTTTGAGCGCAATCATCAAACTTAGGTCAAAAAAGCCATTTAAGCCTTTTCACAGTGAGATCTATGCGATATGGCTGAGAAATGTAATTTTGATGTTAACTCCCAAACCGCTGCGCAGAAGTCAACCAAACTTCACCCAATAGTGTATTGTATCACAATCTAGTAGTTACATTTGGAAATTTCGTTCTAGGACATTTGGTTTGAGCGCAATCATCAAACTTAATTAAAAAAGTCATTTAAGCCTTTTCACAGTGAGATCTATGCGATATGGCCGAGAAATGTAATTTTGATATTAACTCCCAAACCGCTGCGCAGATGTCAACCAAACTTCACCCAGTAGTGTATTGTATCACAATTTAGTAGTTACATGTGGAAATTTGGTTCTAGGACATTTGATTTGAGCGCAATTCTCAAACTTAGGTCAAAAAAGCCATTTAAGCCTTTTCACAGTGAGATCTATGCGATATGGACGAGAAGTGTAATTTTGATGTTAACTCCCAAACCGCTGCGCAGAAGTCAACCAAACTTCACCCAATAGCGTATTTTATCACAATCTAGTAGTTACATTTGGAAATTTAGTTTTAGGACATTTGGTTTGAGCGCAATCTTCAAACTTAATTAAAAAAAGTCATTTAAGCCTTTTCACAGTGAGATCTATGCGATATGGCCGAGAAATGTAATTTTGATGTTCACTCCCAAACCGCTGCGCAGAAGTCAACCAAACTTCACCCAATAGTGTATTGTATCACAATCTAGTAGTTACATGTGGAAATTTGGTTCTAGGACATTTGATTTGAGCGCAATCCTCAAACTTAGGTCAAAAAAGCCATTTAAGCCTTTTCACAGTGAGATCTATGCGATATGGCCGAGAAATGTAATTTTGATGTTAACTCCCAAACCGCTGCGCAGAAGTCAACCAAACTTCACCCAATAGTGTATTGTATCACAATTTATTAGTTACATGTGGAAATTTGGTTCTAGGACATTTGATTTGAGCGCAATTCTCAAACTTAGGTCAAAAATGCCATTTAAGCCTTTTCACAGTGAGATCTATGCGATATGGCCGAGAAATGTAATTTTGATGTTAACTCCCAAACCGCTGCGCAGAAGTCAACCAAACTTCACCCAATAGTGTATTTTATCACAATCTAGTAGTTACATTTGGAAATTTAGTTTTAGGACATTTGGTTTGAGCGCAATCTTCAAACTTAATTAAAAAAAGTCATTTAAGCCTTTTCACAGTGAGATCTATGCGATATGGCCGAGAAATGTAATTTTGATGTTAACTCCCAAACCGCTGCGCAGAAGTCAACCAAACTTCACCCAATAGTGTATTTTATCACAATCTAGTAGTTACATTTGGAAATTTAGTTCTAGGACATTTGGTTTGAGCGCAATCATCAAACTTAGGTAAAAAAGCCATTTAAGCCTTTTCACAGTGAGATCTATGCGATATGGCTGAGAAATGTAATTTTGATGTTAACTCCCAAACCGCTGCGCAGAAGTCAACCAAACTTCACCCAATAGTGTATTTTATCACAATCTAGTAGTTACATTTGGAAATTTAGTTCTAGGACATTTGGTTTGAGCGCAATCATCAAACTTAGGTCAAAAAAGCCATTTAAGCCTTTTCACAGTGAGATCTATGCGATATGGCTGAGAAATGTAATTTTGATGTTAACTCCCAAACCGCTGCGCAGAAGTCAACCAAACTTCACCCAATAGTGTATTTTATCACAATCTAGTAGTTACATTTGGAAATTTAGTTCTAGGACATTTGGTTTGAGCGCAATCATCAAACTTAGGTCAAAAAAGCCATTTAAGCCTTTTCACAGTGAGATCTATGCGATATGGCCGAGAAATGTAATTTTGATGTTCACTCCCAAACCGCTGCGCAGAAGTCAACCAAACTTCACCCAATAGTGTATTGTATCACAATTTATTAGTTACATGTGGAAATTTGGTTCTAGGACATTTGATTTGAGCGCAATTCTCAAACTTAGGTCAAAAATGCCATTTAAGCCTTTTCACAGTGAGATCTATGCGATATGGCCGAGAAGTGTAATTTTGATGTTAACTCCCAAACCGCTGCGCAGAAGTCAACCAAACTTCACCCAATAGTGTATTTTATCAAAATCTAGTAGTTACATGTGGAAATTTAGTTTTAGGACATTTGGTTTGAGCGCAATCTTCAAACTTAATTAAAAAAAGTCATTTAAGCCTTTTCACAGTGAGATCTATGCGATATGGCCGAGAAATGTAATTTTGATGTTAACTCCCAAACCGCTGCGCAGAAGTAAACCAAACTTCACCCAATAGTGTATTTTATCATAATCTAGTAGTTACATTTGGAAATTTAGTTCTAGGACATTTGATTTGAGCGCAATTCTCAAACTTAGGTCAAAAAAGCCATTTAAGCCTTTTCACAGTGAGATCTATGCGATATGGCCGAGAAATGTAATTTTGATGTTAACTCCCAAACCGCTGCGCAGAAGTCAACCAAACTTCACCCAATAGTGTATTTTATCACAATCTAGTAGTTACATTTGGAAATTTAGTTCTAGGACATTTGGTTTGAGCGCAATCATCAAACTTAGGTCAAAAAAGCCATTTAAGCCTTTTCACAGTGAGATCTATGCGATATGGCTGAGAAATGTAATTTTGATGTTAACTCCCAAACCGCTGCGCAGAAGTCAACCAAACTTCACCCAATAGTGTATTTTATCACAATCTAGTAGTTACATTTAGAAATTTAGTTCTAGGACATTTGGTTTGAGCGCAATCTTCAAACTTAATTAAAAAAAGTCATTTAAGCCTTTTCACAGTGAGATCTATGCGATATGGCCGAGAAATGTAATTTTGATGTTAACTCCCAAACCGCTGCGCAGAAGTAAACCAAACTTCAACCAATAGTGTATTGTATCACAATCTAGTACTTACATGTGGAAATTTGGTTCTAGGACATTTGATTTGAGCGCAATCCTCAAACTTAGGTCAAAAAAGCCATTTAAGCCTTTTCACAGTGAGATCTATGCGATATGGCCGAGAAATGTAATTTTGATGTTCACTCCCAAACCGCTGCGCAGAAGTCAACCAAACTTCACCCATTAGTGTATTGTATCACAATCTAGTAGTTACATATGGAAATTTGGTTTTAGGACATTTGATTTGAGCGCAATCATCAAACTTAGGTCAAAAAAGCCATTTAAGCCTTTTCACAGTGAGATCTATGCGATATGGCCGAGAAATGTAATTTTGATGTTCACTCCCAAACCGCTGCGCAGAAGTCAACCAAACTTCACCCAATAGTGTATTTTATCACAATCTAGTAGTTACATTTGGAAATTTAGTTCTAGGACATTTGGTTTGAGCGCAATCATCAAACTTAGGTCAAAAAAGCCATTTAAGCCTTTTCACAGTGAGATCTATGCGATATGGCCGAGAAATGTAATTTTGATGTTCACTCCCAAACCGCTGCGCAGAAGTCAACCAAACTTCACCCAATAGTGTATTGTATCACAATTTATTAGTTACATGTGGAAATTTGGTTCTAGGACATTTGATTTGAGCGCAATTCTCAAACTTAGGTCAAAAATGCCATTTAAGCCTTTTCACAGTGAGATCTATGCGATATGGCCGAGAAGTGTAATTTTGATGTTAACTCCCAAACCGCTGCGCAGAAGTCAACCAAACTTCACCCAATAGTGTATTTTATCAAAATCTAGTAGTTACATGTGGAAATTTAGTTTTAGGACATTTGGTTTGAGCGCAATCTTCAAACTTAATTAAAAAAAGTCATTTAAGCCTTTTCACAGTGAGATCTATGCGATATGGCCGAGAAATGTAATTTTGATGTTAACTCCCAAACCGCTGCGCAGAAGTAAACCAAACTTCACCCAATAGTGTATTTTATCATAATCTAGTAGTTACATTTGGAAATTTAGTTCTAGGACATTTGATTTGAGCGCAATTCTCAAACTTAGGTCAAAAAAGCCATTTAAGCCTTTTCACAGTGAGATCTATGCGATATGGCCGAGAAATGTAATTTTGATGTTAACTCCCAAACCGCTGCGCAGAAGTCAACCAAACTTCACCCAATAGTGTATTTTATCACAATCTAGTAGTTACATTTGGAAATTTAGTTCTAGGACATTTGGTTTGAGCGCAATCATCAAACTTAGGTCAAAAAAGCCATTTAAGCCTTTTCACAGTGAGATCTATGCGATATGGCTGAGAAATGTAATTTTGATGTTAACTCCCAAACCGCTGCGCAGAAGTCAACCAAACTTCACCCAATAGTGTATTTTATCACAATCTAGTAGTTACATTTAGAAATTTAGTTCTAGGACATTTGGTTTGAGCGCAATCTTCAAACTTAATTAAAAAAAGTCATTTAAGCCTTTTCACAGTGAGATCTATGCGATATGGCCGAGAAATGTAATTTTGATGTTAACTCCCAAACCGCTGCGCAGAAGTAAACCAAACTTCAACCAATAGTGTATTGTATCACAATCTAGTACTTACATGTGGAAATTTGGTTCTAGGACATTTGATTTGAGCGCAATCCTCAAACTTAGGTCAAAAAAGCCATTTAAGCCTTTTCACAGTGAGATCTATGCGATATGGCCGAGAAATGTAATTTTGATGTTCACTCCCAAACCGCTGCGCAGAAGTCAACCAAACTTCACCCATTAGTGTATTGTATCACAATCTAGTAGTTACATATGGAAATTTGGTTTTAGGACATTTGATTTGAGCGCAATCATCAAACTTAGGTCAAAAAAGCCATTTAAGCCTTTTCACAGTGAGATCTATGCGATATGGCCGAGAAATGTAATTTTGATGTTCACTCCCAAACCGCTGCGCAGAAGTCAACCAAACTTCACCCAATAGTGTATTTTATCACAATCTAGTAGTTACATTTGGAAATTTAGTTTTAGGACATTTGGTTTGAGCGCAATCATCAAACTTAATTAAAAAAGTCATTTAAGCCTTTTCACAGTGAGATCTATGCGTTATGGCCGAGAAATGTAATTTTGATGTTAACTCCCAAACCGCTGCGCAGATGTCAACCAAACTTCACCCAGTAGTGTATTGTATCACAATTTAGTAGTTACATGTGGAAATTTGGTTCTAGGACATTTGATTTGAGCGCAATTCTCAAACTTAGGTCAAAAAAGCCATTTAAGCCTTTTCACAGTGAGATCTATGCGATATGGACGAGAAGTGTAATTTTGATGTTAACTCCCAAACCGCTGCGCAGAAGTCAACCAAACTTCACCCAATAGTGTATTTTATCACAATCTAGTAGTTACATTTGGAAATTTAGTTTTAGGACATTTGGTTTGAGCGCAATCTTCAAACTTAATTAAAAAAAGTCATTTAAGCCTTTTCACAGTGAGATCTATGCGATATGGCCGAGAAATGTAATTTTGATGTTCACTCCCAAACCGCTGCGCAGAAGTCAACCAAACTTCACCCAATAGTGTATTGTATCACAATCTAGTATTTACATGTGGAAATTTGGTTCTAGGACATTTGATTTGAGCGCAATCCTCAAACTTAGGTCAAAAAAGCCATTTAAGCCTTTTCACAGTGAGATCTATGCGATATGGCCGAGAAATGTAATTTTGATGTTAACTCCCAAACCGCTGCGCAGAAGTCAACCAAACTTCACCCAATAGTGTATTGTATCACAATTTATTAGTTACATGTGGAATTTTGGTTCTAGGACATTTGATTTGAGCGCAATTCTCAAACTTAGGTCAAAAATGCCATTTAAGCCTTTTCACAGTGAGATCTATGCGATATGGCCGAGAAATGTAATTTTGATGTTAACTCCCAAACCGCTGCGCAGAAGTCAACCAAACTTCACCCAATAGTGTATTTTATCACAATCTAGTAGTTACATTTGGAAATTTAGTTTTAGGACATTTGGTTTGAGCGCAATCTTCAAACTTAATTAAAAAAAGTCATTTAAGCCTTTTCACAGTGAGATCTATGCGATATGGCCGAGAAATGTAATTTTGATGTTAACTCCCAAACCGCTGCGCAGAAGTCAACCAAACTTCACCCAATAGTGTATTTTATCACAATCTAGTAGTTACATTTGGAAATTTAGTTTTAGGACATTTGGTTTGAGCGCAATCATCAAACTTAGGTCAAAAAAGCCATTTAAGCCTTTTCACAGTGAGATCTATGCGATATGGCTGAGAAATGTAATTTTGATGTTAACTCCCAAACCGCTGCGCAGAAGTCAACCAAACTTCACCCAATAGTGTATTTTATCACAATCTAGTAGTTACATTTAGAAATTTAGTTCTAGGACATTTGGTTTGAGCGCAATCTTCAAACTTAATTAAAAAAAGTCATTTAAGCCTTTTCACAGTGAGATCTATGCGATATGGCCGAGAAATGTAATTTTGATGTTAACTCCCAAACCGCTGCGCAGAAGTAAACCAAACTTCAACCAATAGTGTATTGTATCACAATCTAGTACTTACATGTGTAAATTTGGTTCTAGGACATTTGATTTGAGCGCAATCCTCAAACTTAGGTCAAAAAAGCCATTTAAGCCTTTTCACAGTGAGATCTATGCGATATGGCCGAGAAATGTAATTTTGATGTTGACTCCCAAACCGCTGCGCAGAAGTCAACCAAACTTCACCCATTAGTGTATTGTATCACAATCTAGTAGTTACATATGGAAATTTGGTTTTAGGACATTTGATTTGAGCGCAATCATCAAACTTAGGTCAAAAAAGCCATTTAAGCCTTTTCACAGTGAGATCTATGCGATATGGCCGAGAAATGTAATTTTGATGTTCACTCCCAAACCGCTGCGCAGAAGTCAACCAAACTTCACCCAATAGTGTATTTTATCACAATCTAGTAGTTACATTTGGAAATTTAGTTTTAGGACATTTGGTTTGAGCGCAATCATCAAACTTAATTAAAAAAGTCATTTAAGCCTTTTCACAGTGAGATCTATGCGATATGGCCGAGAAATGTAATTTTGATGTTAACTCCCAAACCGCTGCGCAGATGTCAACCAAACTTCACCCAGTAGTGTATTGTATCACAATTTAGTAGTTACATGTGGAAATTTGGTTCTAGGACATTTGATTTGAGCGCAATTCTCAAACTTAGGTCAAAAAAGCCATTTAAGCCTTTTCACAGTGAGATCTATGCGATATGGACGAGAAGTGTAATTTTGATGTTAACTCCCAAACCGCTGCGCAGAAGTCAACCAAACTTCACCCAATAGTGTATTTTATCACAATCTAGTAGTTACATTTGGAAATTTAGTTTTAGGACATTTGGTTTGAGCGCAATCTTCAAACTTAATTAAAAAAAGTCATTTAAGCCTTTTCACAGTGAGATCTATGCGATATGGCCGAGAAATGTAATTTTGATGTTCACTCCCAAACCGCTGCGCAGAAGTCAACCAAACTTCACCCAATAGTGTATTGTATCACAATCTAGTATTTACATGTGGAAATTTGGTTCTAGGACATTTGATTTGAGCGCAATCCTCAAACTTAGGTCAAAAAAGCCATTTAAGCCTTTTCACAGTGAGATCTATGCGATATGGCCGAGAAATGTAATTTTGATGTTAACTCCCAAACCGCTGCGCAGAAGTCAACCAAACTTCACCCAATAGTGTATTGTATCACAATTTATTAGTTACATGTGGAAATTTGGTTCTAGGACATTTGATTTGAGCGCAATTCTCAAACTTAGGTCAAAAATGCCATTTAAGCCTTTTCACAGTGAGATCTATGCGATATGGCCGAGAAATGTAATTTTGATGTTAACTCCCAAACCGCTGCGCAGAAGTCAACCAAACTTCACCCAATAGTGTATTTTATCACAATCTAGTAGTTACATTTGGAAATTTAGTTTTAGGACATTTGGATTGAGCGCAATCTTCAAACTTAATTAAAAAAAGTCATTTAAGCCTTTTCACAGTGAGATCTATGCGATATGGCCGAGAAATGTAATTTTGATGTTAACTCCCAAACCGCTGCGCAGAAGTCAACCAAACTTCACCCAATAGTGTATTTTATCACAATCTAGTAGTTACATTTGGAAATTTAGTTCTAGGACATTTGGTTTGAGCGCAATCATCAAACTTAGGTAAAAAAGCCATTTAAGCCTTTTCACAGTGAGATCTATGCGATATGGCTGAGAAATGTAATTTTGATGTTAACTCCCAAACCGCTGCGCAGAAGTCAACCAAACTTCACCCAATAGTGTATTTTATCACAATCTAGTAGTTACATTTGGAAATTTAGTTCTAGGACATTTGGTTTGAGCGCAATCATCAAACTTAGGTCAAAAAAGCCATTTAAGCCTTTTCACAGTGAGATCTATGCGATATGGCTGAGAAATGTAATTTTGATGTTAACTCCCAAACCGCTGCGCAGAAGTCAACCAAACTTCACCCAATAGTGTATTTTATCACAATCTAGTAGTTACATTTGGAAATTTAGTTCTAGGACATTTGGTTTGAGCGCAATCATCAAACTTAGGTCAAAAAAGCCATTTAAGCCTTTTCACAGTGAGATCTATGCGATATGGCCGAGAAATGTAATTTTGATGTTCACTCCAAAACCGCTGCGCAGAAGTCAACCAAACTTCACCCAATAGTGTATTGTATCACAATTTATTAGTTACATGTGGAAATTTGGTTCTAGGACATTTGATTTGAGCGCAATTCTCAAACTTAGGTCAAAAATGCCATTTAAGCCTTTTCACAGTGAGATCTATGCGATATGGCCGAGAAGTGTAATTTTGATGTTAACTCCCAAACCGCTGCGCAGAAGTCAACCAAACTTCACCCAATAGTGTATTTTATCAAAATCTAGTAGTTACATGTGGAAATTTAGTTTTAGGACATTTGGTTTGAGCGCAATCTTCAAACTTAATTAAAAAAAGTCATTTAAGCCTTTTCACAGTGAGATCTATGCGATATGGCCGAGAAATGTAATTTTGATGTTAACTCCCAAACCGCTGCGCAGAAGTAAACCAAACTTCACCCAATAGTGTATTTTATCATAATCTAGTAGTTACATTTGGAAATTTAGTTCTAGGACATTTGATTTGAGCGCAATTCTCAAACTTAGGTCAAAAAAGCCATTTAAGCCTTTTCACAGTGAGATCTATGCGATATGGCCGAGAAATGTAATTTTGATGTTAACTCCCAAACCGCTGCGCAGAAGTCAACCAAACTTCACCCAATAGTGTATTTTATCACAATCTAGTAGTTACATTTGGAAATTTAGTTCTAGGACATTTGGTTTGAGCGCAATCATCAAACTTAGGTCAAAAAAGCCATTTAAGCCTTTTCACAGTGAGATCTATGCGATATGGCTGAGAAATGTAATTTTGATGTTAACTCCCAAACCGCTGCGCAGAAGTCAACCAAACTTCACCCAATAGTGTATTTTATCACAATCTAGTAGTTACATTTAGAAATTTAGTTCTAGGACATTTGGTTTGAGCGCAATCTTCAAACTTAATTAAAAAAAGTCATTTAAGCCTTTTCACAGTGAGATCTATGCGATATGGCCGAGAAATGTAATTTTGATGTTAACTCCCAAACCGCTGCGCAGAAGTAAACCAAACTTCAACCAATAGTGTATTGTATCACAATCTAGTACTTACATGTGGAAATTTGGTTCTAGGACATTTGATTTGAGCGCAATCATCAAACTTAGGTCAAAAAAGCCATTTAAGCCTTTTCACAGTGAGATCTATGCGATATGGCCGAGAAGTGTAATTTTGATGTTAACTCCCAAACCGCTGCGCAGAAGTCAACCAAACTTCACCCAATAGTGTATTTTATCAAAATCTAGTAGTTACATGTGGAAATTTAGTTTTAGGACATTTGGTTTGAGCGCAATCTTCAAACTTAATTAAAAAAAGTCATTTAAGCCTTTTCACAGTGAGATCTATGCGATATGGCCGAGAAATGTAATTTTGATGTTAACTCCCAAACCGCTGCGCAGAAGTAAACCAAACTTCACCCAATAGTGTATTTTATCATAATCTAGTAGTTACATTTGGAAATTTAGTTCTAGGACATTTGATTTGAGCGCAATTCTCAAACTTAGGTCAAAAAAGCCATTTAAGCCTTTTCACAGTGAGATCTATGCGATATGGCCGAGAAATGTAATTTTGATGTTAACTCCCAAACCGCTGCGCAGAAGTCAACCAAACTTCACCCAATAGTGTATTTTATCACAATCTAGTAGTTACATTTGGAAATTTAGTTCTAGGACATTTGGTTTGAGCGCAATCATCAAACTTAGGTCAAAAAAGCCATTTAAGCCTTTTCACAGTGAGATCTATGCGATATGGCTGAGAAATGTAATTTTGATGTTAACTCCCAAACCGCTGCGCAGAAGTCAACCAAACTTCACCCAATAGTGTATTTTATCACAATCTAGTAGTTACATTTAGAAATTTAGTTCTAGGATATTTGGTTTGAGCGCAATCTTCAAACTTAATTAAAAAAAGTCATTTAAGCCTTTTCACAGTGAGATCTATGCGATATGGCCGAGAAATGTAATTTTGATGTTAACTCCCAAACCGCTGCGCAGAAGTAAACCAAACTTCAACCAATAGTGTATTGTATCACAATCTAGTAGTTACATGTGGAAATTTGGTTCTAGGACATTTGATTTGAGCGCAATCCTCAAACTTAGGTCAAAAAAGCCATTTAAGCCTTTTCACAGTGAGATCTATGCGATATGGCCGAGAAATGTAATTTTGATGTTCACTCCCAAACCGCTGCGCAGAAGTCAACCAAACTTCACCCATTAGTGTATTGTATCACAATCTAGTAGTTACATATGGAAATTTGGTTTTAGGACATTTGATTTGAGCGCAATCCTCAAACTTAGGTCAAAAAAGCCATTTAAGCCTTTTCACAGTGAGATCTATGCGATATGGCCGAGAAATGTAATTTTGATGTTAACTCCCAAACCGCTGCGCAGAAGTCAACCAAACTTCACCCAGTAGTGTATTGTATCACAATTTAGTAGTTACATGTGGAAATTTGGTTCTAGGACATTTGATTTGAGCGCAATTCTCAAACTTAGGTCAAAAAAGCCATTTAAGCCTTTTCACAGTGAGATCTATGCGATATGGCCGAGAAGTGTAATTTTGATGTTAACTCCCAAACCGCTGCGCAGAAGTCAACCAAACTTCACCCAATAGTGTATTTTATCACAATCTAGTAGTTACATTTGGAAATTTAGTTTTAGGACATTTGGTTTGAGCGCAATCTTCAAACTTAATTAAAAAAAGTCATTTAAGCCTTTTCACAGTGAGATCTATGCGATATGGCCGAGAAATGTAATTTTGATGTTAACTCCCAAACCGCTGCGCAGAAGTCAACCAAACTTCACCCAATAGTGTATTGTATCACAATTTATTAGTTACATGTGGAAATTTGGTTCTAGGACATTTGATTTGAGCGCAATTCTCAAACTTAGGTCAAAAATGCCATTTAAGCCTTTTCACAGTGAGATCTATGCGATATGGCCGAGAAATGTAATTTTGATGTTAACTCCCAAACCGCTGCGCAGAAGTCAACCAAACTTCACCCAATAGTGTATTTTATCACAATCTAGTAGTTACATTTGGAAATTTAGTTTTAGGACATTTGGTTTGAGCGCAATCTTCAAACTTAATTAAAAAAAGTCATTTAAGCCTTTTCACAGTGAGATCTATGCGATATGGCCGAGAAATGTAATTTTGATGTTAACTCCCAAACCGCTGCGCAGAAGTCAACCAAACTTCACCCAATAGTGTATTTTATCACAATCTAGTAGTTACATTTGGAAATTTAGTTCTAGGACATTTGGTTTGAGCGCAATCATCAAACTTAGGTCAAAAAAGCCATTTAAGCCTTTTCACAGTGAGATCTATGCGATATGGCTGAGAAATGTAATTTTGATGTTAACTCCCAAACCGCTGCGCAGAAGTCAACCAAACTTCACCCAATAGTGTATTTTATCACAATCTAGTAGTTACATTTAGAAATTTAGTTCTAGGACATTTGGTTTGAGCGCAATCTTCAAACTTAATTAAAAAAAGTCATTTAAGCCTTTTCACAGTGAGATCTATGCGATATGGCCGAGAAATGTAATTTTGATGTTAACTCCCAAACCGCTGCGCAGAAGTAAACCAAACTTCAACCAATAGTGTATTGTATCACAATCTAGTACTTACATGTGGAAATTTGGTTCTAGGACATTTGATTTGAGCGCAATCATCAAACTTAGGTCAAAAAAGCCATTTAAGCCTTTTCACAGTGAGATCTATGCGATATGGCCGAGAAGTGTAATTTTGATGTTAACTCCCAAACCGCTGCGCAGAAGTCAACCAAACTTCACCCAATAGTGTATTTTATCAAAATCTAGTAGTTACATGTGGAAATTTAGTTTTAGGACATTTGGTTTGAGCGCAATCTTCAAACTTAATTAAAAAAAGTCATTTAAGCCTTTTCACAGTGAGATCTATGCGATATGGCCGAGAAATGTAATTTTGATGTTAACTCCCAAACCGCTGCGCAGAAGTAAACCAAACTTCACCCAATAGTGTATTTTATCATAATCTAGTAGTTACATTTGGAAATTTAGTTCTAGGACATTTGATTTGAGCGCAATTCTCAAACTTAGGTCAAAAAAGCCATTTAAGCCTTTTCACAGTGAGATCTATGCGATATGGCCGAGAAATGTAATTTTGATGTTAACTCCCAAACCGCTGCGCAGAAGTCAACCAAACTTCACCCAATAGTGTATTTTATCACAATCTAGTAGTTACATTTGGAAATTTAGTTCTAGGACATTTGGTTTGAGCGCAATCATCAAACTTAGGTCAAAAAAGCCATTTAAGCCTTTTCACAGTGAGATCTATGCGATATGGCTGAGAAATGTAATTTTGATGTTAACTCCCAAACCGCTGCGCAGAAGTCAACCAAACTTCACCCAATAGTGTATTTTATCACAATCTAGTAGTTACATTTAGAAATTTAGTTCTAGGATATTTGGTTTGAGCGCAATCTTCAAACTTAATTAAAAAAAGTCATTTAAGCCTTTTCACAGTGAGATCTATGCGATATGGCCGAGAAATGTAATTTTGATGTTAACTCCCAAACCGCTGCGCAGAAGTAAACCAAACTTCAACCAATAGTGTATTGTATCACAATCTAGTAGTTACATGTGGAAATTTGGTTCTAGGACATTTGATTTGAGCGCAATCCTCAAACTTAGGTCAAAAAAGCCATTTAAGCCTTTTCACAGTGAGATCTATGCGATATGGCCGAGAAATGTAATTTTGATGTTCACTCCCAAACCGCTGCGCAGAAGTCAACCAAACTTCACCCATTAGTGTATTGTATCACAATCTAGTAGTTACATATGGAAATTTGGTTTTAGGACATTTGATTTGAGCGCAATCCTCAAACTTAGGTCAAAAAAGCCATTTAAGCCTTTTCACAGTGAGATCTATGCGATATGGCCGAGAAATGTAATTTTGATGTTAACTCCCAAACCGCTGCGCAGAAGTCAACCAAACTTCACCCAGTAGTGTATTGTATCACAATTTAGTAGTTACATGTGGAAATTTGGTTCTAGGACATTTGATTTGAGCGCAATTCTCAAACTTAGGTCAAAAAAGCCATTTAAGCCTTTTCACAGTGAGATCTATGCGATATGGCCGAGAAGTGTAATTTTGATGTTAACTCCCAAACCGCTGCGCAGAAGTCAACCAAACTTCACCCAATAGTGTATTTTATCACAATCTAGTAGTTACATTTGGAAATTTAGTTTTAGGACATTTGGTTTGAGCGCAATCTTCAAACTTAATTAAAAAAAGTCATTTAAGCCTTTTCACAGTGAGATCTATGCGATATGGCCGAGAAATGTAATTTTGATGTTAACTCCCAAACCGCTGCGCAGAAGTCAACCAAACTTCACCCAATAGTGTATTGTATCACAATTTATTAGTTACATGTGGAAATTTGGTTCTAGGACATTTGATTTGAGCGCAATTCTCAAACTTAGGTCAAAAATGCCATTTAAGCCTTTTCACAGTGAGATCTATGCGATATGGCCGAGAAATGTAATTTTGATGTTAACTCCCAAACCGCTGCGCAGAAGTCAACCAAACTTCACCCAATAGTGTATTTTATCACAATCTAGTAGTTACATTTGGAAATTTAGTTTTAGGACATTTGGTTTGAGCGCAATCTTCAAACTTAATTAAAAAAAGTCATTTAAGCCTTTTCACAGTGAGATCTATGCGATATGGCCGAGAAATGTAATTTTGATGTTAACTCCCAAACCGCTGCGCAGAAGTCAACCAAACTTCACCCAATAGTGTATTTTATCACAATCTAGTAGTTACATTTGGAAATTTAGTTCTAGGACATTTGGTTTGAGCGCAATCATCAAACTTAGGTCAAAAAAGCCATTTAAGCCTTTTCACAGTGAGATCTATGCGATATGGCCGAGAAATGTAATTTTGATGTTAACTCCCAAACCGCTGCGCAGAAGTAAACCAAACTTCACCCAATAGTGTATTTTATCATAATCTAGTAGTTACATTTGGAAATTTAGTTCTAGGACATTTGATTTGAGCGCAATTCTCAAACTTAGGTCAAAAAAGCCATTTAAGCCTTTTCACAGTGAGATCTATGCGATATGGCCGAGAAATGTAATTTTGATGTTAACTCCCAAACCGCTGCGCAGAAGTCAACCAAACTTCACCCAATAGTGTATTTTATCACAATCTAGTAGTTACATTTGGAAATTTAGTTCTAGGACATTTGGTTTGAGCGCAATCATCAAACTTAGGTCAAAAAAGCCATTTAAGCCTTTTCACAGTGAGATCTATGCGATATGGCCGAGAAATGTAATTTTGATGTTAACTCCCAAACCGCTGCGCAGAAGTCAACCAAACTTCACCCAGTAGTGTATTTTATCACAATCTAGTAGTTACATGTGGAAATTTGGTTCTAGGACATTTGATTTGAGCGCAATTCTCAAACTTTGGTCAAAAAAGCCATTTAAGCCTTTTCACAGTGAGATCTATGTGATATGGCCGAGAAGTGTAATTTTGATGTTAACTCCCAAACCGCTGCGCAGAAGTCAACCAAACTTCACCCAATAGTGTATTTTATCACAATCTAGTAGTTACATTTGGAAATTTAGTTTTAGGACATTTGGTTTGAGCGCAATCTTCAAACTTAATTAAAAAAAGTCATTTAAGCCTTTTCACAGTGAGATCTATGCGATATGGCCGAGAAATGTAATTTTGATGTTAACTCCCAAACCGCTGCGCAGAAGTCAACCAAACTTCACCCAATAGTGTATTGTATCACAATTTATTAGTTACATGTGGAAATTTGGTTCTAGGACATTTGATTTGAGCGCAATTCTCAAACTTAGGTCAAAAATGCCATTTAAGCCTTTTCACAGTGAGATCTATGCGATATGGCCGAGAAATGTAATTTTGATGTTAACTCCCAAACCGCTGCGCAGAAGTCAACCAAACTTCACCCATTAGTGTATTGTATCACAATCTAGTAGTTACATGTGGAAATTTGGTTCTAGGACATTTGATTTGAGCGCAATCTTCAAACTTAATTAAAAAAAGTCATTTAAGCCTTTTCACAGTGAGATCTATGCGATATGGCCGAGAAATGTAATTTTGATGTTAACTCCCAAACCGCTGCGCAGAAGTCAACCAAACTTCACCCAATAGTGTATTTTATCACAATCTAGTAGTTACATTTGGAAATTTAGTTCTAGGACATTTGGTTTGAGCGCAATCATCAAACTTAGGTCAAAAAAGCCATTTAAGCCTTTTCACAGTGAGATCTATGCGATATGGCCGAGAAATGTAATTTTGATGTTAACTCCCAAACCGCTGCGCAGAAGTAAACCAAACTTCACCCAATAGTGTATTTTATCATAATCTAGTAGTTACATTTGGAAATTTAGTTCTAGGACATTTGATTTGAGCGCAATTCTCAAACTTAGGTCAAAAAAGCCATTTAAGCCTTTTCACAGTGAGATCTATGCGATATGGCCGAGAAATGTAATTTTGATGTTAACTCCCAAACCGCTGCGCAGAAGTCAACCAAACTTCACCCAGTAGTGTATTTTATCACAATCTAGTAGTTACATGTGGAAATTTGGTTCTAGGACATTTGATTTGAGCGCAATTCTCAAACTTAGGTCAAAAAAGCCATTTAAGCCTTTTCACAGTGAGATCTATGCGATATGGCCGAGAAGTGTAATTTTGATGTTAACTCCCAAACCGCTGCGCAGAAGTCAACCAAACTTCACCCAATAGTGTATTTTATCACAATCTAGTAGTTACATTTGGAAATTTAGTTTTAGGACATTTGGTTTGAGCGCAATCTTCAAACTTAATTAAAAAAAGTCATTTAAGCCTTTTCACAGTGAGATCTATGCGATATGGCCGAGAAATGTAATTTTGATGTTAACTCCCAAACCGCTGCGCAGAAGTCAACCAAACTTCACCCAATAGTGTATTTTATCACAATCTAGTAGTTACATTTGGAAATTTAGTTCTAGGACATTTGGTTTGAGCGCAATCATCAAACTTAGGTCAAAAAAGCCATTTAAGCCTTTTCACAGTGAGATCTATGCGATATGGCTGAGAAATGTAATTTTGATGTTAACTCCCAAACCGCTGCGCAGAAGTCAACCAAACTTCACCCAATAGTGTATTTTATCACAATCTAGTAGTTACATTTGGAAATTTAGTTCTAGGACATTTGGTTTGAGCGCAATCATCAAACTTAGGTCAAAAATGCCATTTAAGCCTTTTCACAGTGAGATCTATGCGATATGGCCGAGAAATGTAATTTTGATGTTAACTCCCAAACCGCTGCGCAGAAGTCAACCAAACTTCACCCAATAGTGTATTTTATCACAATCTAGTAGTTACATTTGGAAATTTAGTTTTAGGACATTTGGTTTGAGCGCAATCATCAAACTTAATTAAAAAAGTCATTTAAGCCTTTTCACAGTGAGATCTATGCGATATGGCTGAGAAATGTAATTTTGATGTTCACTCCCAAACCGCTGCGCAGAAGTAAACCAAACTTCAACCAATAGTGTATTGTATCACAATCTAGTAGTTACATGTGGAAATTTGGTTCTAGGACATTTGATTTGAGCGCAATCCTCAAACTTAGGTCAAAAAAGCCATTTAAGCCTTTTCACAGTGATATCTATGCGATATGGCCGAGAAATGTAATTTTGATGTTCACTCCCAAACCGCTGCGCAGAAGTCAACCAAACTTCACCCATTAGTGTATTGTATCACAATCTAGTAGTTACATATGGAAATTTGGTTTTAGGACATTTGATTTGAGCGCAATCCTCAAACTTAGGTCAAAAAAGCCATTTAAGCCTTTTCACAGTGAGATCTATGCGATATGGCCGAGAAATGTAATTTTGATGTTAACTCCCAAACCGCTGCGCAGAAGTCAACCAAACTTCACCCAGTAGTGTATTGTATCACAATTTAGTAGTTACATGTGGAAATTTGGTTCTAGGACATTTGATTTGAGCGCAATTCTCAAACTTAGGTCAAAAAAGCCATTTAAGCCTTTTCACAGTGAGATCTATGCGATATGGCCGAGAAGTGTAATTTTGATGTTAACTCCCAAACCGCTGCGCAGAAGTCAACCAAACTTCACCCAATAGTGTATTTTATCACAATCTAGTAGTTACATTTGGAAATTTAGTTTTAGGACATTTGGTTTGAGCGCAATCTTCAAACTTAATTAAAAAAAGTCATTTAAGCCTTTTCACAGTGAGATCTATGCGATATGGCCGAGAAATGTAATTTTGATGTTAACTCCCAAACCGCTGCGCAGAACTCAACCAAACTTCACCCAATAGTGTATTGTATCACAATTTATTAGTTACATTTGGAAATTTGGTTCTAGGACATTTGATTTGAGCGCAATTCTCAAACTTAGGTCAAAAATGCCATTTAAGCCTTTTCACAGTGAGATCTATGCGATATGGCCGAGAAATGTAATTTTGATGTTAACTCCCAAACCGCTGCGCAGAAGTCAACCAAACTTCACCCAATAGTGTATTTTATCACAATCTAGTAGTTACATTTGGAAATTTAGTTCTAGGACATTTGGTTTGAGCGCAATCATCAAACTTAGGTCAAAAAAGCCATTTAAGCCTTTTCACAGTGAGATCTATGCGATATGGCTGAGAAATGTAATTTTGATGTTAACTCCCAAACCGCTGCGCAGAAGTCAACCAAACTTCACCCAATAGTGTATTTTATCACAATCTAGTAGTTACATTTAGAAATTTAGTTCTAGGACATTTGGTTTGAGCGCAATCATCAAACTTAGGTCAAAAAAGCCATTTAAGCCTTTTCACAGTGAGATCTATGCGATATGGCTGAGAAATGTAATTTTGATGTTAACTCCCAAACCGCTGCGCAGAAGTCAACCAAACTTCACCCAATAGTGTATTTTATCACAATCTAGTAGTTACATTTGGAAATTTAGTTCTAGGACATTTGGTTTGAGCGCAATCATCAAACTTAGGTCAAAAAAGCCATTTAAGCCTTTTCACAGTGAGATCTATGCGATATGGCTGAGAAATGTAATTTTGATGTTAACTCCCAAACCGCTGAACAGAAGTCAACCAAACTTCACCCAATAGTGTATTGTATCACAATCTAGTAGTTACATTTGGAAATTTCGTTCTAGGACATTTGGTTTGAGCGCAATCATCAAACTTAATTAAAAAAGTCATTTAAGCCTTTTCACAGTGAGATCTATGCGATATGGCCGAGAAATGTAATTTTGATGTTCACTCCCAAACCGCTGCGCAGAAGTCAACCAAACTTCACCCAATAGTGTATTGTATCACAATTTATTAGTTACATGTGGAAATTTGGTTCTAGGACATTTGATTTGAGCGCAATTCTCAAACTTAGGTCAAAAATGCCATTTAAGCCTTTTCACAGTGAGATCTATGCGATATGGCCGAGAAGTGTAATTTTGATGTTAACTCCCAAACTGCTGCGCAGAAGTCAACCAAACTTCACCCAATAGTGTATTTTATCAAAATCTAGTAGTTACATGTGGAAATTTAGTTTTAGGACATTTGGTTTGAGCGCAATCTTCAAACATAATTAAAAAAAGTCATTTAAGCCTTTTCACAGTGAGATCTATGCGATATGGCCGAGAAATGTAATTTTGATGTTAACTCCCAAACCGCTGCACAGAAGTAAACCAAACTTCACCCAATAGTGTATTTTATCATAATCTAGTAGTTACATTTGGAAATTTAGTTCTAGGACATTTGATTTGAGCGCAATTCTCAAACTTAGGTCAAAAAAGCCATTTAAGCCTTTTCACAGTGAGATCTATGCGATATGGCCGAGAAATGTAATTTTGATGTTAACTCCCAAACCGCTGCGCAGAAGTCAACCAAACTTCACCCAATAGTGTATTTTATCACAATCTAGTAGTTACATTTGGAAATTTAGTTCTAGGACATTTGGTTTGAGCGCAATCATCAAACTTAGGTCAAAAAAGCCATTTAAGCCTTTTCACAGTGAGATCTATGCGATATGGCTGAGAAATGTAATTTTGATGTTAACTCCCAAACCGCTGCGCAGAAGTCAACCAAACTTCACCCAATAGTGTATTTTATCACAATCTAGTAGTTACATTTAGAAATTTAGTTCTAGGACATTTGGTTTGAGCGCAATCTTCAAACTTAATTTAAAAAAGTCATTTAAGCCTTTTCACAGTGAGATCTATGCGATATGGCCGAGAAATGTAATTTTGATGTTAACTCCCAAACCGCTGCGCAGAAGTAAACCAAACTTCAACCAATAGTGTATTGTATCACAATCTAGTAGTTACATGTGGAAATTTGGTTCTAGGACATTTGATTTGAGCGCAATCCTCAAACTTAGGTCAAAAAAGCCATTTAAGCCTTTTCACAGTGAGATCTATGCGATATGGCCGAGAAATGTAATTTTGATGTTAACTCCCAAACCGCTGCGCAGAAGTCAACCAAACTTCACCCAGTAGTGTATTGTATCACAATTTAGTAGTTACATGTGGAAATTTGGTTCTAGGACATTTGATTTGAGCGCAATTCTCAAACTTAGGTCAAAAAAGCCATTTAAGCCTTTTCACAGTGAGATCTATGCGATATGGCCGAGAAGTGTAATTTTGATGTTAACTCCCAAACCGCTGCGCAGAAGTCAACCAAACTTCACCCAATAGTGTATTTTATCACAATCTAGTAGTTACATTTGGAAATTTAGTTTTAGGACATTTGGTTTGAGCGCAATCTTCAAACTTAATTAAAAAAAGTCATTTAAGCCTTTTCACAGTGAGATCTATGCGATATGGCCGAGAAATGTAATTTTGATGTTAACTCCCAAACCGCTGCGCAGAAGTCAACCAAACTTCACCCAATAGTGTATTGTATCACAATTTATTAGTTACATGTGGAAATTTGGTTCTAGGACATTTGATTTGAGCGCAATTCTCAAACTTAGGTCAAAAATGCCATTTAAGCCTTTTCACAGTGAGATCTATGCGATATGGCCGAGAAATGTAATTTTGATGTTAACTCCCAAACCGCTGCGCAGAAGTCAACCAAACTTCACCCAATAGTGTATTTTATCACAATCTAGTAGTTACATTTGGGAATTTAGTTTTAGGACATTTGGTTTGAGCGCAATCTTCAAACTTAATTTAAAAAAGTCATTTAAGCCTTTTCACAGTGAGATCTATGCGATATGGCCGAGAAAGGTAATTTTGATGTTAACTCCCAAACCGCTGCGCAGAAGTCAACCAAACTTCACCCAATAGTGTATTTTATCACAATCTAGTAGTTACATTTGGAAATTTAGTTCTAGGACATTTGGTTTGAGCGCAATCATCAAACTTAGGTCAAAAAAGCCATTTAAGCCTTTTCACAGTGAGATCTATGCGATATGGCTGAGAAATGTAATTTTGATGTTAACTCCCAAACCGCTGCGCAGAAGTCAACCAAACTTCACCCAATAGTGTATTTTATCACAATCTAGTAGTTACATTTGGAAATTTAGTTCTAGGACATTTGGTTTGAGCGCAATCATCAAACTTAGGTCAAAAATGCCATTTAAGCCTTTTCACAGTGAGATCTATGCGATATGGCCGAGAAATGTAATTTTGATGTTAACTCCCAAACCGCTGCGCAGAAGTCAACCAAACTTCACCCAATAGTGTATTTTATCACAATCTAGTAGTTACATTTGGAAATTTAGTTTTAGGACATTTGGTTTGAGCGCAATCATCAAACTTAATTAAAAAAGTCATTTAAGCCTTTTCACAGTGAGATCTATGCGATATGGCTGAGAAATGTAATTTTGATGTTAACTCCCAAACCGCTGCGCAGAAGTCAACCAAACTTCACCCAATAGTGTATTGTATCACAATCTAGTAGTTACATTTGGAAATTTTGTTCTAGGACATTTGGTTTGAGCGCAATCATCAAACTTAATTAAAAAAGTCATTTAAGCCTTTTCACAGTGAGATCTATGCGATATGGCCGAGAAATGTAATTTTGATGTTCACTCCCAAACCGCTGCGCAGAAGTAAACCTAACTTCAACCAATAGTGTATTGTATCACAATCTAGTAGTTACATGTGGAAATTTGGTTCTAGGACATTTGATTTGAGCGCAATCCTCAAACTTAGGTCAAAAAAGCCATTTAAGCCTTTTCACAGTGAGATCTATGCGATATGGCCGAGAAATGTAATTTTGATGTTCACTCCCAAACCGCTGCGCAGAAGTCAACCAAACTTCACCCATTAGTGTATTGTATCACAATCTAGTAGTTACATATGGAAATTTGGTTTTAGGACATTTGATTTGAGCGCAATCCTCAAACTTAGGTCAAAAAAGCCATTTAAGCCTTTTCACAGTGAGATCTATGCGATATGGCCGAGAAATGTAATTTTGATGTTAACTCCCAAACCGCTGCGCAGAAGTCAACCAAACTTCACCCAATAGTGTATTTTATCACAATCTAGTAGTTACATTTAGAAATTTAGTTCTAGGACATTTGGTTTGAGCGCAATCATCAAACTTAGGTCAAAAAAGCCATTTAAGCCTTTTCACAGTGAGATCTATGCGATATGGCTGAGAAATGTAATTTTGATGTTAACTCCCAAACCGCTGCGCAGAAGTCAACCAAACTTCACCCAATAGTGTATTTTATCACAATCTAGTAGTTACATTTGGAAATTTAGTTCTAGGACATTTGGTTTGAGCGCAATCATCAAACTTAGGTCAAAAATGCCATTTAAGCCTTTTCATAGTGAGATCTATGCGATATGGCCGAGAAATGTAATTTTGATGTTAACTCCCAAACCGCTGCGCAGAAGTCAACCAAACTTCACCCAATAGTGTATTTTATCACAATCTAGGAGTTACATTTGGAAATTTAGTTTTAGGACATTTGGTTTGAGCGCAATCTTCAAACTTAATTAAAAAAAGTCATTTAAGCCTTTTCACAGTGAGATCTATGCGATATGGCCGAGAAATGTAATTTTGATGTTAACTCCCAAACCGCTGCGCAGAAGTAAACCAAACTTCACCCAATAGTGTATTTTATCATAATCTAGTAGTTACATTTGGAAATTTAGTTCTAGGACATTTGATTTGAGCGCAATTCTCAAACTTAGGTCAAAAAAGCCATTTAAGCCTTTTCACAGTGAGATCTATGCGATATGGCCGAGAAGTGTAATTTTGATGTTAACTCCCAAACCGCTGCGCAGAAGTCAACCAAACTTCACCCAATAGTGTATTGTATCACAATCTAGTAGTTACATTTGGAAATTTCGTTCTAGGACATTTGGTTTGAGCGCAATCATCAAACTTAATTAAAAAAGTCATTTAAGCCTTTTCACAGTGAGATCTATGCGATATGGCCGAGAAATGTAATTTTGATGTTCACTCCCAAACCGCTGCGCAGAAGTAAACCAAACTTCAACCAATAGTGTATTGTATCACAATCTAGTAGTTACATGTGGAAATTTGGTTCTAGGACATTTGATTTGAGCGCAATCCTCAAACTTAGGTCAAAAAAGCCATTTAAGCCTTTTCACAGTGAGATCTATGCGATATGGCCGAGAAATGTAATTTTGATGTTCACTCCCAAACCGCTGCGCAGAAGTCAACCAAACTTCACCCATTAGTGTATTGTATCACAATCTAGTAGTTACATATGGAAATTTGGTTTTAGGACATTTGATTTGAGCGCAATCCTCAAACTTAGGTCAAAAAAGCCATTTAAGCCTTTTCACAGTGAGATCTATGCGATATGGCCGAGAAATGTAATTTTAATGTTAACTCCCAAACCGCTGCGCAGAAGTCAACCAAACTTCACCCAGTAGTGTATTGTATCACAATTTAGTAGTTACATGTGGAAATTTGGTTCTAGGACATTTGATTTGAGCGCAATTCTCAAACTTAGGTCAAAAATGCCATTTAAGCCTTTTCACAGTGAGATCTATGCGATATGGCCGAGAAGTGTAATTTTGATGTTAACTCCCAAACCGCTGCGCAGAAGTCAACCAAACTTCACCCAATAGTGTATTTTATCACAATCTAGTAGTTACATTTGGAAATTTAGTTTTAGGACATTTGGTTTGAGCGCAATCTTCAAACTTAATTAAAAAAAGTCATTTAAGCCTTTTCACAGTGAGATCTATGCGATATGGCCGAGAAATGTAATTTTGATGTTAACTCCCAAACCGCTGCGCAGAAGTCAACCAAACTTCACCCAATAGTGTATTGTATCACAATTTATTAGTTACATGTGGAAATTTGGTTCTAGGACATTTGATTTGAGCGCAATTCTCAAACTTAGGTCAAAAATGCCATTTAAGCCTTTTCACAGTGAGATCTATGCGATATGGCCGAGAAATGTAATTTTGATGTTAACTCCCAAACCGCTGCGCAGAAGTCAACCAAACTTCACCCAATAGTGTATTTTATCACAATCTAGTAGTTACATTTGGAAATTTAGTTTTAGGACATTTGGTTTGAGCGCAATCTTCAAACTTAATTAAAAAAAGTCATTTAAGCCTTTTCACAGTGAGATCTATGCGATATGGCCGAGAAATGTAATTTTGATGTTAACTCCCAAACCGCTGCGCAGAAGTCAACCAAACTTCACCCAATAGTGTATTTTATCACAATCTAGTAGTTACATTTGGAAATTTAGTTCTAGGACATTTGGTTTGAGCGCAATCATCAAACTTAGGTCAAAAAAGCCATTTAAGCCTTTTCACAGTGAGATCTATGCGATATGGCTGAGAAATGTAATTTTGATGTTAACTCCCAAACCGCTGCGCAGAAGTCAACCAAACTTCACCCAATAGTGTATTTTATCACAATCTAGTAGTTACATTTGGAAATTTCGTTCTAGGACATTTGGTTTGAGCGCAATCATCAAACTTAATTAAAAAAGTCATTTAAGCCTTTTCACAGTGAGATCTATGCGATATGGCCGAGAAATGTAATTTTGATGTTAACTCCCAAACCGCTGCGCAGAAGTCAACCAAACTTCACCCAGTAGTGTATTGTATCACAATTTAGTAGTTACATGTGGAAATTTGGTTCTAGGACATTTGATTTGAGCGCAATTCTCAAACTTAGGTCAAAAAAGCCATTTAAGCCTTTTCACAGTGAGATCTATGCGATATGGCCGAGAAGTGTAATTTTGATGTTAACTCCCAAACCGCTGCGCAGAAGTCAACCAAACTTCACCCAATAGTGTATTTTATCACAATCTAGTAGTTACATTTGGAAATTTAGTTTTAGGACATTTGGTTTGAGCGCAATCTTCAAACTTAATTAAAAAAAGTCATTTAAGCCTTTTCACAGTGAGATCTATGCGATATGGCCGAGAAATGTAATTTTGATGTTCACTCCCAAACCGCTGCGCAGAAGTCAACCAAACTTCACCCAATAGTGTATTGTATCACAATCTAGTAGTTACATGTGGAAATTTGGTTCTATGACATTTGGTTTGAGCGCAATCATCAAACTTAGGTCAAAAATGCCATTTAAGCCTTTTCACAGTGAGATCTATGCGATATGGCCGAGAAGTGTAATTTTGATGTTAACTCCCAAACCGCTGCGCAGAAGTCAACCAAACTTCACCCAATAGTGTATTTTATCACAATCTAGTAGTTACATTTGGAAATTTAGTTTTAGGACATTTGGTTTGAGCGCAATCTTCAAACTTAATTAAAAAAAGTCATTTAAGCCTTTTCACAGTGAGATCTATGCGATATGGCCGAGAAATGTAATTTTGATGTTAACTCCCAAACCGCTGCGCAGAAGTCAACCAAACTTCACCCAATAGTGTATTGTATCACAATTTATTAGTTACATGTGGAAATTTGGTTCTAGGACATTTGATTTGAGCGCAATTCTCAAACTTAGGTCAAAAATGCCATTTAAGCCTTTTCACAGTGAGATCTATGCGATATGGCCGAGAAATGTAATTTTGATGTTAACTCCCAAACCGCTGCGCAGAAGTCAACCAAACTTCACCCAATAGTGTATTTTATCACAATCTAGTAGTTACATTTGGAAATTTAGTTTTAGGACATTTGGTTTGAGCGCAATCTTCAAACTTAATTAAAAAAAGTCATTTAAGCCTTTTCACAGTGAGATCTATGCGATATGGCCGAGAAATGTAATTTTGATGTTAACTCCCAAACCGCTGCGCAGAAGTCAACCAAACTTCACCCAATAGTGTATTTTATCACAATCTAGTAGTTACATTTGGAAATTTAGTTCTAGGACATTTGGTTTGAGCGCAATCATCAACCTTAGGTCAAAAAAGCCATTTAAGCCTTTTCACAGTGAGATCTATGCGATATGGCTGAGAAATGTAATTTTGATGTTAACTCCCAAACCGCTGCGCAGAAGTCAACCAAACTTCACCCAATAGTGTATTTTATCACAATCTAGTAGTTACATTTGGAAATTTCGTTCTAGGACATTTGGTTTGAGCGCAATCATCAAACTTAATTAAAAAAGTCATTTAAGCCTTTTCACAGTGAGATCTATGCGATATGGCCGAGAAATGTAATTTTGATGTTAACTCCCAAACCGCTGCGCAGAAGTCAACCAAACTTCACCCAGTAGTGTATTGTATCACAATTTAGTAGTTACATGTGGAAATTTGGTTCTAGGACATTTGATTTGAGCGCAATTCTCAAACTTAGGTCAAAAAAGCCATTTAAGCCTTTTCACAGTGAGATCTATGCGATATGGCCGAGAAGTGTAATTTTGATGTTAACTCCCAAACCGCTGCGCAGAAGTCAACCAAACTTCACCCAATAGTGTATTTTATCACAATCTAGTAGTTACATTTGGAAATTTAGTTTTAGGACATTTGGTTTGAGCGCAATCTTCAAACTTAATTAAAAAAAGTCATTTAAGCCTTTTCACAGTGAGATCTATGCGATATGGCCGAGAAATGTAATTTTGATGTTCACTCCCAAACCGCTGCGCAGAAGTCAACCAAACTTCACCCAATAGTGTATTGTATCACAATCTAGTAGTTACATGTGGAAATTTGGTTCTATGACATTTGATTTGAGCGCAATCCTCAAACTTAGGTCAAAAAAGCCATTTAAGCCTTTTCACGGTGAGATCTATGCGATATGGCCGAGAAGTGTAATTTTGATGTTAACTCCCAAACCGCTGCGCAGAAGTCAACCAAACTTCACCCAATGGTGTATTTTATCACAATCTAGTAGTTACATTTGGAAATTTAGTTTTAGGACATTTGGTTTGAGCGCAATCTTCAAACTTAATTAAAAAAAGTCATTTAAGCCTTTTCACAGTGAGATCTATGCGATATGGCCGAGAAATGTAATTTTGATGTTCACTCCCAAACCGCTGCGCAGAAGTCAACCAAACTTCACCCAATAGTGTATTGTATCACAATCTAGTAGTTACATGTGGAAATTTGGTTCTAGGACATTTGATTTGAGCGCAATTCTCAAACTTAGGTCAAAAATGCCATTTAAGCCTTTTCACAGTGAGATCTATGCGATATGGCCGAGAAATGTAATTTTGATGTTAACTCCCAAACCGCTGCGCAGAAGTCAACCAAACTTCACCCAATAGTGTATTTTATCACAATCTAGTAGTTACATTTGGAAATTTAGTTTTAGGACATTTGGTTTGAGCGCAATCTTCAAACTTAATTAAAAAAAGTCATTTAAGCCTTTTCACAGTGAGATCTATGCGATATGGCCGAGAAATGTAATTTTGATGTTAACTCCCAAACCGCTGCGCAGAAGTAAACCAAACTTCACCCAATAGTGTATTTTATCATAATCTAGTAGTTACATTTGGAAATTTAGTTCTAGGACATTTGATTTGAGCGCAATTCTCAAACTTAGGTCAAAAAAGCCATTTAAGCCTTTTCACAGTGAGATCTATGCGATATGGCCGAGAAGTGTAATTTTGATGTTAACTCCCAAACCGCTGCGCAGAAGTCAACCAAACTTCACCCAATAGTGTATTTTATCAAAATCTAGTAGTTACATGTGGAAATTTAGTTTTAGGACATTTGGTTTGAGCGCAATCTTCAAACTTAATTAAAAAAAGTCATTTAAGCCTTTTCACAGTGAGATCTATGCGATATGGCCGAGAAATGTAATTTTGATGTTAACTCCCAAACCGCTGCGCAGAAGTAAACCAAACTTCACCCAATAGTGTATTTTATCATAATCTAGTAGTTACATTTGGAAATTTAGTTCTAGGACATTTGATTTGAGCGCAATTCTCAAACTTAGGTCAAAAAAGCCATTTAAGCCTTTTCACAGTGAGATCTATGCGATATGGCCGAGAAATGTAATTTTGATGTTAACTCCCAAACCGCTGCGCAGAAGTCAACCAAACTTCACCCAATAGTGTATTTTATCACAATCTAGTAGTTACATTTAGAAATTTTGTTCTAGGACATTTGGTTTGAGCGCAATCTTCAAACTTAATTAAAAAAAGTCATTTAAGCCTTTTCACAGTGAGATCTATGCGATATGGCCGAGAAATGTAATTTTGATGTTAACTCCCAAACCGCTGCGCAGAAGTAAACCAAACTTCACCCAATAGTGTATTGTATCACAATCTAGTAGTTACATGTGGAAATTTGGTTCTAGGACATTTGATTTGAGCGCAATCCTCAAACTTAGGTCAAAAAAGCCATTTAAGCCTTTTCACAGTGAGATCTATGCGATATGGCCGAGAAATGTAATTTTGATGTTCACTCCCAAACCGCTGCGCAGAAGTCAACCAAACTTCACCCATTAGTGTATTGTATCACAATCTAGTAGTTACATATGGAAATTTGGTTTTAGGACATTTGATTTGAGCGCAATCCTCAAACTTAGGTCAAAAAAGCCATTTAAGCCTTTTCACAGTGAGATCTATGCGATATGGCCGAGAAATGTAATTTTGATGTTAACTCCCAAACCGCTGCGCAGAAGTCAACCAAACTTCACCCATTAGTGTATTTTATCACAATCTAGTAGTTACATTTGGAAATTTAGTTTTAGGACATTTGGTTTGAGCGCAATCTTCAAACTTAATTAAAAAAAGTCATTTAAGCCTTTTCACACTGAGATCTATGCGATATGGCCGAGAAATGTAATTTTGATGTTCACTCCCAAACCGCTGCGCAGAAGTCAACCAAACTTCACCCAATAGTGTATTGTATCACAATCTAGTAGTTACATGTGGAAATTTGGTTCTAGGACATTTGATTTGAGCGCAAACCTCAAACGTAGGTCAAAAAAGCCATTTAAGCCTTTTCACAGTGAGATCTATGCGATATGGCCGAGAAATGTAATTTTGATGTTAACTCCCAAACCGCTGCGCAGAAGTCAACCAAACTTCACCCAATAGTGTATTGTATCACAATTTATTAGTTACATGTGGAAATTTGGTTCTAGAACATTTGATTTGAGCGCAATTCTCAAACTTAGGTCAAAAATGCCATTTAAGCCTTTTCACAGTGAGATCTATGCGATATGGCCGAGAAATGTAATTTTGATGTTAACTCCCAAACCGCTGCGCAGAAGTCAACCAAACTTCACCCAATAGTGTATTTTATCACAATCTAGTAGTTACATTTGGAAATTTAGTTTTAGGACATTTGGTTTGAGCGCAATCTTCAAACTTAATTTAAAAAAGTCATTTAAGCCTTTTCACAGTGAGATCTATGCGATATGGCCGAGAAATGTAATTTTGATGTTAACTCCCAAACCGCTGCGCAGAAGTCAACCAAAATTCACCCAATAGTGTATTTTATCACAATCTAGTAGTTACATTTGGAAATTTAGTTCTAGGACATTTGGTTTGAGCGCAATCATCAAACTTAGGTCAAAAAAGCCATTTAAGCCTTTTCACAGTGAGATCTATGCGATATGGCTGAGAAATGTAATTTTGATGTTAACTCCCAAACCGCTGCGCAGAAGTCAACCAAACTTCACCCAATAGTGTATTTTATCACAATCTAGTAGTTACATTTGGAAATTTAGTTCTAGGACATTTGGTTTGAGCGCAATCATCAAACTTAGGTCAAAAAAGCCATTTAAGCCTTTTCACAGTGAGATCTATGCGATATGGCTGAGAAATGTAATTTTGATGTTAACTCCCAAACCGCTGCGCAGAAGTCAACCAAACTTCACCCAATAGTGTATTGTATCACAATCTAGTAGTTACATGTGGAAATTTCGTTCTAGGACATTTGGTTTGAGCGCAATCATCCAACTTAATTAAAAAAGTCATTTAAGCCTTTTCACAGTGAGATCTATGCGATATGGCCGAGAAATGTAATTTTGATGTTAACTCCCAAACCGCTGCGCAGAAGTCAACCAAACTTCACCCAGTAGTGTATTGTATCACAATTTAGTAGTTACATGTGGAAATTTGGTTCTAGGACATTTGATTTGAGCGCAATTCTCAAACTTAGGTCAAAAAAGCCATTTAAGCCTTTTCACAGTGAGATCTATGCGATATGGCCGAGAAGTGTAATTTTGATGTTAACTCCCAAACCGCTGCTCAGAAGTCAACCAAACTTCACCCAATAGTGTATTTTATCACAATCTAGTAGTTACATTTGGAAATTTAGTTTTAGGACATTTGGTTTGAGCGCAATTTTCAAACTTAATTAAAAAAAGTCATTTAAGCCTTTTCACAGTGAGATCTATGCGATATGGCCGAGAAATGTAATTTTGATGTTCACTCCCAAACCGCTGCGCAGAAGTCAACCAAACTTCACCCAATAGTGTATTGTATCACAATCTAGTAGTTACATGTGGAAATTTGGTTCTAGGACATTTGATTTGAGCGCAATCCTCAAACTTAGGTCAAAAAAGCCATTTAAGCCTTTTCACAGTGAGATCTATGCGATATGGCCGAGAAATGTAATTTTGATGTTAACTCCCAAACCGCTGCGCAGAAGTCAACCAAACTTCACCCAGTAGTGTATTGTATCACAATTTAGTAGTTACATGTGGAAATTTGGTTCTAGGACATTTGATTTGAGCGCAATTCTCAAACTTAGGTCAAAAAAGCCATTTAAGCCTTTTCACAGTGAGATCTATGCGATATGGCTGAGAAATGTCATTTTGATGTTAACTCCCAAACCGCTGCGCAGAAGTCAACCAAACTTCACCCAATAGTGTATTTTATCACAATCTAGTAGTTACATTTAGAAATTTTGTTCTAGGACATTTGGTTTGAGCGCAATCTTCAAACTTAGGTCAAAAAAGCCATTTAAGCCTTTTCACAGTGAGATCTATGCGATATGGCCGAGAAATGTAATTTTGATGTTAACTCCCAAACCGCTGCGCAGAAGTCAACCAAACTTCACCCAATAGTGTATTTTATCACAATCTAGTAGTTACATTTGGAAATTTAGTTTTAGGACATTTGGTTTGAGCGCAATCTTCAAACTTAATTAAAAAAAGTCATTTAAGCCTTTTCACAGTGAGATCTATGCGATATGGCCGAGAAATGTAATTTTGATGTTCACTCCCAAACCGCTGCGCAGAAGTCAACCAAACTTCACCCAATAGTGTATTGTATCACAATCTAGTAGTTACATGTGGAAATTTGGTTCTATAGGACATTTGATTTGAGCGCAATCCTCAAACGTAGGTCAAAAAAGCCATTTAAGCCTTTTCACAGTGAGATCTATGCGATATGGCCGAGAAATGTAATTTTGATGTTAACTCCCAAACCGCTGCGCAGAAGTCAACCAAACTTCACCCAGTAGTGTATTGTATCACAATTTAGTAGTTACATGTGGAAATTTGGTTCTAGGACATTTGATTTGAGCGCAATTCTCAAACTTAGGTCAAAAAAGCCATTTAAGCCTTTTCACAGTGAGATCTATGCGATATGGCTGAGAAATGTCATTTTGATGTTAACTCCCAAACCGCTGCGCAGAAGTCAACCAAACTTCACCCAATAGTGTATTTTATCACAATCTAGTAGTTACATTTAGAAATTTTGTTCTAGGACATTTGGTTTGAGCGCAATCTTCAAACTTAGGTCAAAAAAGCCATTTAAGCCTTTTCACAGTGAGATCTATGCGATATGGCCGAGAAATGTAATTTTGATGTTAACTCCCAAACCGCTGCGCAGAAGTCAACCAAACTTCACCCAATAGTGTATTTTATCACAATCTAGTAGTTACATTTGGAAATTTAGTTTTAGGACATTTGGTTTGAGCGCAATCTTCAAATTTAATTAAAAAAAGTCATTTAAGCCTTTTCACAGTGAGATCTATGCGATATGGCCGAGAAATGTAATTTTGATGTTCACTCCCAAACCGCTGCGCAGAAGTCAACCAAACTTCACCCAATAGTGTATTGTATCACAATCTAGTAGTTACATGTGGAAATTTGGTTCTATAGGACATTTGATTTGAGCGCAATCCTCAAACGTAGGTCAAAAAAGCCATTTAAGCCTTTTCACAGTGAGATCTATGCGATATGGCCGAGAAATGTAATTTTGATGTTAACTCCCAAACCGCTGCGCAGAAGTCAACCAAACTTCACCCAGTAGTGTATTGTATCACAATTTATTAGTTACATGTGGAAATTTGGTTCTAGAACATTTGATTTGAGCGCAATTCTCAAACTTAGGTCAAAAATGCCATTTAAGCCTTTTCACAGTGAGATCTATGCGATATGGCCGAGAAATGTAATTTTGATGTTAACTCCCAAACCGCTGCGCAGAAGTCAACCAAACTTCACCCAATAGTGTATTTTATCACAATCTAGTAGTTACATTTGGAAATTTAGTTTTAGGACATTTGGTTTGAGCGCAATCTTCAAACTTAATTAAAAAAAGTCATTTAAGCCTTTTCACAGTGAGATCTATGCGATATGGCCGAGAAATGTAATTTTGATGTTAACTCCCAAACCGCTTCGCAGAAGTAAACCAAACTTCACCCAATAGTGTATTTTATCATAATCTAGTAGTTACATTTGGAAATTTAGTTCTAGGACATTTGATTTGAGCGCAATTCTCAAACTTAGGTCAAAACAGCCATTTAAGCCTTTTCACAGTGAGATCTATGCGATATGGCCGAGAAATGTAATTTTGATGTTAACTCCCAAACCGCTGCGCAGAAGTCAACCAAACTTCACCCAATAGTGTATTTTATCACAATCTAGTAGTTACATTTAAAAATTTAGTTCTAGGACATTTGGTTTGAGCGCAATCATCAAACTTAGGTCAAAAAAGCCATTTAAGCCTTTTCACAGTGAGATCTCTGCGATATGGCTGAGAAATGTAATTTTGATGTTAACTCCCAAACCGCTGCGCAGAAGTCAACCAAACTTCACCCAATAGTGTATTTTATCACAATCTAGTAGTTACATTTAGAAATTTAGTTCTAGGACATTTGGTTTGAGCGCAATCTTCAAACTTAATTAAAAAAAGTCATTTAAGCCTTTTCACAGTGAGATCTATGCGATATGGCCGAGAAATGTAATTTTGATGTTAACTCCCAAACCGCTGCGCAGAAGTCAACCAAACTTCACCCAATAGTGTATTTTATCACAATCTAGTAGTTACATTTGGAAATTTAGTTTTAGGACATTTGGTTTGAGCGCAATCTTCAAACTTAATTAAAAAAAGTCATTTAAGCCTTTTGACAGTGAGATCTATGCGATATGGCTGAGAAATGTAATTTTGATGTTAACTCCCAAACCGCTGCGCAGAAGTCAACCAAACTTCACCCAATAGTGTATTTTATCATAATCTAGTAGTTACATTTGGAAATTTAGTTCTAGGACATTTGATTTGAGCGCAATTCTCAAACTTAGGTCAAAAAATCCATTTAAGCCTTTTCACAGTGAGATCTATGCGATATGGCCGAGAAGTGTAATTTTGATGTTAACTCCCAAACCGCTGCGCAGAAGTCAACCAAACTTCACCCAATAGTGTATTTTATCAAAATCTAGTAGTTACATGTGGAAATTTAGTTTTAGGACATTTGGTTTGAGCGCAATCTTCAAACTTAATTAAAAAAAGTCATTTAAGCCTTTTCACAGTGAGATCTATGCGATATGGCCGAGAAATGTAATTTTGATGTTAACTCCCAAACCGCTGCGCAGAAGTAAACCAAACTTCACCCAATAGTGTATTTTATCATAATCTAGTAGTTACATTTGGAAATTTAGTTCTAGGACATTTGATTTGAGCGCAATTCTCAAACTTAGGTCAAAACAGCCATTTAAGCCTTTTCACAGTGAGATCTATGCGATATGGCCGAGAAATGTAATTTTGATGTTCACTCCCAAACCGCTGCGCAGAAGTCAACCAAACTTCACCCAATAGTGTATTGTATCACAATCTAGTAGTTACATTTGGAAATTTAGTTCTAGGACATTTGGTTTGAGCGCAATCTTCAAACTTAATTAAAAAAAGTCATTTAAGCCTTTTCACAGTGAGATCTATGCGATATGGCCGAGAAATGTAATTTTGATGTTAACTCCCAAACCGCTGCGCAGAAGTCAACCAAACTTCACCCAATAGTGTATTGTATCACAATCTAGTAGTTACATGTGGAAATTTGGTTCTAGGACATTTGATTTGAGCGCAATCCTCAAACTTAGGTCAAAAAAGCCATTTAAGCCTTTTCACAGTGAGATCTATGCGATATGGCCGAGAAATGTAATTTTGATGTTCACTCCCAAACCGCTGCGCAGAAGTCAACCAAACTTCACCCAATAGTGTATTTTATCACAATCTAGTAGTTACATTTAAAAATTTAGTTCTAGGACATTTGGTTTGAGCGCAATCATCAAACTTAGGTCAAAAAAGCCATTTAAGCCTTTTCACAGTGAGATCTATGCGATATGGCTGAGAAATGTAATTTTGATGTTAACTCCCAAACCGCTGCGCAGAAGTCAACCAAACTTCACCCAATAGTGTATTTTATCACAATCTAGTAGTTACATTTAGAAATTTAGTTCTAGGACATTTGGTTTGAGCGCAGTCTTCAAACTTAATTAAAAAAAGTCATTTAAGCCTTTTCACAGTGAGATCTATGCGATATGGCCGAGAAATGTAATTTTGATGTTAACTCCCAAACCGCTGCGCAGAAGTCAACCAAACTTCACCCAATAGTGTATTTTATCACAATCTAGTAGTTACATTTGGAAATTTAGTTTTAGGACATTTGGTTTGAGCGCAATCTTCAAACTTAATTAAAAAAAGTCATTTAAGCCTTTTGACAGTGAGATCTATGCGATATGGCTGAGAAATGTAATTTTGATGTTAACTCCCAAACCGCTGCGCAGAAGTAAACCAAACTTCACCCAATAGTGTATTTTATCATAATCTAGTAGTTACATTTGGAAATTTAGTTCTAGGACATTTGATTTGAGCGCAATTCTCAAACTTAGGTCAAAAAAGCCATTTAAGCCTTTTCACAGTGAGATCTATGCGATATGGCCGAGAAGTGTAATTTTGATGTTAACTCCCAAACCGCTGCGCAGAAGTCAACCAAACTTCACCCAATAGTGTATTTTATCAAAATCTAGTAGTTACATGTGGAAATTTAGTTTTAGGACATTTGGTTTGAGCGCAATCTTCAAACTTAATTAAAAAAAGTCATTTAAGCCTTTTCATAGTGAGATCTATGCGATATGGCCGAGAAATGTAATTTTGATGTTAACTCCCAAACCGCTGCGCAGAAGTAAACCAAACTTCACCCAATAGTGTATTTTATCATAATCTAGTAGTTACATTTGGAAATTTAGTTCTAGGACATTTGATTTGAGCGCAATTCTCAAACTTAGGTCAAAACAGCCATTTAAGCCTTTTCACAGTGAGATCTATGCGATATGGCCGAGAAATGTAATTTTGATGTTAACTCCCAAACCGCTGCGCAGAAGTCAACCAAACTTCACCCAATAGTGTATTTTATCACAATCTAGTAGTTACATTTAAAAATTTAGTTCTAGGACATTTGGTTTGAGCGCAATCATCAAACTTAGGTCAAAAAAGCCATTTAAGCCTTTTCACAGTGAGATCTATGCGATATGGCTGAGAAATGTAATTTTGATGTTAACTCCCAAACCGCTGCGCAGAAGTCAACCAAACTTCACCCAATAGTGTATTTTATCACAATCTAGTAGTTACATTTAGAAATTTAGTTCTAGGACATTTGGTTTGAGCGCAATCTTCAAACTTAATTAAAAAAAGTCATTTAAGCCTTTTCACAGTGAGATCTATGCGATATGGCCGAGAAATGTAATTTTGATGTTAACTCCCAAACCGCTGCGCAGAAGTCAACCAAACTTCACCCAATAGTGTATTTTATCACAATCTAGTAGTTACATTTGGAAATTTAGTTTTAGGACATTTGGTTTGAGCGCAATCTTCAAACTTAATTAAAAAAAGTCATTTAAGCCTTTTGACAGTGAGATCTATGCGATATGGCTGAGAAATGTAATTTTGATGTTAACTCCCAAACCGCTGCGCAGAAGTAAACCAAACTTCACCCAATAGTGTATTTTATCATAATCTAGTAGTTACATTTGGAAATTTAGTTCTAGGACATTTGATTTGAGCGCAATTCTCAAACTTAGGTCAAAAAAGCCATTTAAGCCTTTTCACAGTGAGATCTATGCGATATGGCCGAGAAGTGTAATTTTGATGTTAACTCCCAAACCGCTGCGCAGAAGTCAACCAAACTTCACCCAATAGTGTATTTTATCAAAATCTAGTAGTTACATGTGGAAATTTAGTTTTAGGACATTTGGTTTGAGCGCAATCTTCAAACTTAATTAAAAAAAGTCATTTAAGCCTTTTCACAGTGAGATCTATGCGATATGGCCGAGAAATGTAATTTTGATGTTAACTCCCAAACGCTGCGCAGAAGTAAACCAAACTTCACCCAATAGTGTATTTTATCATAATCTAGTAGTTACATTTGGAAATTTAGTTCTAGGACATTTGATTTGAGCGCAATTCTCAAACTTAGGTCAAAAAAGCCATTTAAGCCTTTTCACAGTGAGATCTATGCGATATGGCCGAGAAATGTAATTTTGATGTTAACTCCCAAACCGCTGCGCAGAAGTCAACCAAACTTCACCAATAGTGTATTTTATCACAATCTAGTAGTTACATTTGGAAATTTAGTTCTAGGACATTTGGTTTGAGCGCAATCATCAAACTTAGGTCAAAAAAGCCATTTAAGCCTTTTCACAGTGAGATCTATGCGATATGGCTGAGAAATGTAATTTTGATGTTAACTCCCAAACCGCTGCGCAGAAGTCAACCAAACTTCACCCAATAGTGTATTTTATCAGAATCTAGTAGTTACATTTAGAAATTTAGTTCTAGGACATTTGGTTTGAGCGCAATCTTCAAACTTAATTAAAAAAAGTCATTTAAGCCTTTTCACAGTGAGATCTATGCGATATGGCCGAGAAATGTAATTTTGATGTTAACTCCCAAACCGCCGCGCAGAAGTAAACCAAACTTCACCCAATAGTGTATTGTATCACAATCTAGTAGTTACATGTGGAAATTTGGTTCTAGGACATTTGATTTGAGCGCAATCCTCAAACTTAGGTCAAAAAAGCCATTTAAGCCTTTTCACAGTGAGATCTATGCGATATGGCCGAGAAATGTAATTTTGATGTTCACTCCCAAACCGCTGCGCAGAAGTCAACCAAACTTCACCCATTAGTGTATTGTATCACAATCTAGTAGTTACATATGGAAATTTGGTTTTAGGACATTTGATTTGAGCGCAATCCTCAAACTTAGGTCAAAAAAGCCATTTAAGCCTTTTCAGAGTGAGATCTATGCGATATGGCCGAGAAATGTAATTTTGATGTTAACTCCCAAACCGCTGCGCAGAAGTAAACCAAACTTCACCCAATAGTGTATTTTATCAGAATCTAGTAGTTACATTTGGAAATTTAGTTCTAGGACATTTGATTTGAGCGCAATTCTCAAACTTAGGTCAAAAAAGCCATTTAAGCCTTTTCACAGTGAGATCTATGCGATATGGCCGAGAAATGTAATTTTGATGTTAACTCCCAAACCGCTGCGCAGAAGTCAACCAAACTTCACCCAATAGTGTATTTTATCACAATCTAGTAGTTACATTTGGAAATTTAGTTCTAGGACATTTGGTTTGAGCGCAATCATCAAACTTAGGTCAAAAAAGCCATTTAAGCCTTTTCACAGTGAGATCTATGCGATATGGCTGAGAAATGTAATTTTGATGTTAACTCCCAAACCGCTGCGCAGAAGTCAACCAAACTTCACCCATTAGTGTATTGTATCACAATCTAGTAGTTACATATGGAAATTTGGTTTTAGGACATTTGATTTGAGCGCAATCCTCAAACTTAGGTCAAAAAAGCCATTTAAGCCTTTTCACAGTGAGATCTATGCGATATGGCCGAGAAATGTAATTTTGATGTTAACTCCCAAACCGCTGCGCAGAAGTCAACCAAACTTCACCCAATAGTGTATTTTATCACAATCTAGTAGTTACATTTAGAAATTTAGTTCTAGGACATTTGGTTTGAGCGCAATCATCAAACTTAGGTCAAAAAAGCCATTTAAGCCTTTTCACAGTGAGATCTATGCGATATGGCTGAGAAATGTAATTTTGATGTTAACTCCCAAACCGCTGCGCAGAAGTCAACCAAACTTCACCCAATAGTGTATTTTATCACAATCTAGTAGTTACATTTGGAAATTTAGTTCTAGGACATTTGGTTTGAGCGCAATCATCAAACTTAGGTCAAAAATGCCATTTAAGCCTTTTCATAGTGAGATCTATGCGATATGGCCGAGAAATGTAATTTTGATGTTAACTCCCAAACCGCTGCGCAGAAGTCAACCAAACTTCACCCAATAGTGTATTTTATCACAATCTAGGAGTTACATTTGGAAATTTAGTTTTAGGACATTTGGTTTGAGCGCAATCTTCAAACTTAATTAAAAAAAGTCATTTAAGCCTTTTCACAGTGAGATCTATGCGATATGGCCGAGAAATGTAATTTTGATGTTAACTCCCAAACCGCTGCGCAGAAGTAAACCAAACTTCACCCAATAGTGTATTTTATCATAATCTAGTAGTTACATTTGGAAATTTAGTTCTAGGACATTTGATTTGAGCGCAATTCTCAAACTTAGGTCAAAAAAGCCATTTAAGCCTTTTCACAGTGAGATCTATGCGATATGGCCGAGAAGTGTAATTTTGATGTTAACTCCCAAACCGCTGCGCAGAAGTCAACCAAACTTCACCCAATAGTGTATTGTATCACAATCTAGTAGTTACATTTGGAAATTTCGTTCTAGGACATTTGGTTTGAGCGCAATCATCAAACTTAATTAAAAAAGTCATTTAAGCCTTTTCACAGTGAGATCTATGCGATATGGCCGAGAAATGTAATTTTGATGTTCACTCCCAAACCGCTGCGCAGAAGTAAACCAAACTTCAACCAATAGTGTATTGTATCACAATCTAGTAGTTACATGTGGAAATTTGGTTCTAGGACATTTGATTTGAGCGCAATCCTCAAACTTAGGTCAAAAAAGCCATTTAAGCCTTTTCACAGTGAGATCTATGCGATATGGCCGAGAAATGTAATTTTGATGTTCACTCCCAAACCGCTGCGCAGAAGTCAACCAAACTTCACCCAATAGTGTATTTTATCACAATCTAGTAGTTACATTTAAAAATTTAGTTCTAGGACATTTGGTTTGAGCGCAATCATCAAACTTAGGTCAAAAAAGCCATTTAAGCCTTTTCACAGTGAGATCTATGCGATATGGCTGAGAAATGTAATTTTGATGTTAACTCCCAAACCGCTGCGCAGAAGTCAACCAAACTTCACCCAATAGTGTATTTTATCACAATCTAGTAGTTACATTTAGAAATTTAGTTCTAGGACATTTGGTTTGAGCGCAGTCTTCAAACTTAATTAAAAAAAGTCATTTAAGCCTTTTCACAGTGAGATCTATGCGATATGGCCGAGAAATGTAATTTTGATGTTAACTCCCAAACCGCTGCGCAGAAGTCAACCAAACTTCACCCAATAGTGTATTTTATCACAATCTAGTAGTTACATTTGGAAATTTAGTTTTAGGACATTTGGTTTGAGCGCAATCTTCAAACTTAATTAAAAAAAGTCATTTAAGCCTTTTGACAGTGAGATCTATGCGATATGGCTGAGAAATGTAATTTTGATGTTAACTCCCAAACCGCTGCGCAGAAGTAAACCAAACTTCACCCAATAGTGTATTTTATCATAATCTAGTAGTTACATTTGGAAATTTAGTTCTAGGACATTTGATTTGAGCGCAATTCTCAAACTTAGGTCAAAAAAGCCATTTAAGCCTTTTCACAGTGAGATCTATGCGATATGGCCGAGAAGTGTAATTTTGATGTTAACTCCCAAACCGCTGCGCAGAAGTCAACCAAACTTCACCCAATAGTGTATTTTATCAAAATCTAGTAGTTACATGTGGAAATTTAGTTTTAGGACATTTGGTTTGAGCGCAATCTTCAAACTTAATTAAAAAAAGTCATTTAAGCCTTTTCACAGTGAGATCTATGCGATATGGCCGAGAAATGTAATTTTGATGTTCACTCCCAAACCGCTGCGCAGAAGTCAACCAAACTTCACCCATTAGTGTATTGTATCACAATCTAGTAGTTACATATGGAAATTTGGTTTTAGGACATTTGATTTGAGCGCAATCCTCAAACTTAGGTCAAAAAAGCCATTTAAGCCTTTTCACAGTGAGATCTATGCGATATGGCCGAGAAATGTAATTTTAATGTTAACTCCCAAACCGCTGCGCAGAAGTCAACCAAACTTCACCCAGTAGTGTATTGTATCACAATTTAGTAGTTACATGTGGAAATTTGGTTCTAGGACATTTGATTTGAGCGCAATTCTCAAACTTAGGTCAAAAATGCCATTTAAGCCTTTTCACAGTGAGATCTATGCGATATGGCCGAGAAGTGTAATTTTGATGTTAACTCCCAAACCGCTGCGCAGAAGTCAACCAAACTTCACCCAATAGTGTATTTTATCACAATCTAGTAGTTACATTTGGAAATTTAGTTTTAGGACATTTGGTTTGAGCGCAATCTTCAAACTTAATTAAAAAAAGTCATTTAAGCCTTTTCACAGTGAGATCTATGCGATATGGCCGAGAAATGTAATTTTGATGTTAACTCCCAAACCGCTGCGCAGAAGTCAACCAAACTTCACCCAATAGTGTATTGTATCACAATTTATTAGTTACATGTGGAAATTTGGTTCTAGGACATTTGATTTGAGCGCAATTCTCAAACTTAGGTCAAAAATGCCATTTAAGCCTTTTCACAGTGAGATCTATGCGATATGGCCGAGAAATGTAATTTTGATGTTAACTCCCAAACCGCTGCGCAGAAGTCAACCAAACTTCACCCAATAGTGTATTTTATCACAATCTAGTAGTTACATTTGGAAATTTAGTTTTAGGACATTTGGTTTGAGCGCAATCTTCAAACTTAATTAAAAAAAGTCATTTAAGCCTTTTCACAGTGAGATCTATGCGATATGGCCGAGAAATGTAATTTTGATGTTAACTCCCAAACCGCTGCGCAGAAGTCAACCAAACTTCACCCAATAGTGTATTTTATCACAATCTAGTAGTTACATTTGGAAATTTAGTTCTAGGACATTTGGTTTGAGCGCAATCATCAAACTTAGGTCAAAAAAGCCATTTAAGCCTTTTCACAGTGAGATCTATGCGATATGGCTGAGAAATGTAATTTTGATGTTAACTCCCAAACCGCTGCGCAGAAGTCAACCAAACTTCACCCAATAGTGTATTTTATCACAATCTAGTAGTTACATTTGGAAATTTCGTTCTAGGACATTTGGTTTGAGCGCAATCATCAAACTTAATTAAAAAAGTCATTTAAGCCTTTTCACAGTGAGATCTATGCGATATGGCCGAGAAATGTAATTTTGATGTTAACTCCCAAACCGCTGCGCAGAAGTCAACCAAACTTCACCCAGTAGTGTATTGTATCACAATTTAGTAGTTACATGTGGAAATTTGGTTCTAGGACATTTGATTTGAGCGCAATTCTCAAACTTAGGTCAAAAAAGCCATTTAAGCCTTTTCACAGTGAGATCTATGCGATATGGCCGAGAAGTGTAATTTTGATGTTAACTCCCAAACCGCTGCGCAGAAGTCAACCAAACTTCACCCAATAGTGTATTTTATCACAATCTAGTAGTTACATTTGGAAATTTAGTTTTAGGACATTTGGTTTGAGCGCAATCTTCAAACTTAATTAAAAAAAGTCATTTAAGCCTTTTCACAGTGAGATCTATGCGATATGGCCGAGAAATGTAATTTTGATGTTCACTCCCAAACCGCTGCGCAGAAGTCAACCAAACTTCACCCAATAGTGTATTGTATCACAATCTAGTAGTTACATGTGGAAATTTGGTTCTATGACATTTGGTTTGAGCGCAATCATCAAACTTAGGTCAAAAATGCCATTTAAGCCTTTTCACAGTGAGATCTATGCGATATGGCCGAGAAGTGTAATTTTGATGTTAACTCCCAAACCGCTGCGCAGAAGTCAACCAAACTTCACCCAATAGTGTATTTTATCACAATCTAGTAGTTACATTTGGAAATTTAGTTTTAGGACATTTGGTTTGAGCGCAATCTTCAAACTTAATTAAAAAAAGTCATTTAAGCCTTTTCACAGTGAGATCTATGCGATATGGCCGAGAAATGTAATTTTGATGTTAACTCCCAAACCGCTGCGCAGAAGTCAACCAAACTTCACCCAATAGTGTATTGTATCACAATTTATTAGTTACATGTGGAAATTTGGTTCTAGGACATTTGATTTGAGCGCAATTCTCAAACTTAGGTCAAAAATGCCATTTAAGCCTTTTCACAGTGAGATCTATGCGATATGGCCGAGAAATGTAATTTTGATGTTAACTCCCAAACCGCTGCGCAGAAGTCAACCAAACTTCACCCAATAGTGTATTTTATCACAATCTAGTAGTTACATTTGGAAATTTAGTTTTAGGACATTTGGTTTGAGCGCAATCTTCAAACTTAATTAAAAAAAGTCATTTAAGCCTTTTCACAGTGAGATCTATGCGATATGGCCGAGAAATGTAATTTTGATGTTAACTCCCAAACCGCTGCGCAGAAGTCAACCAAACTTCACCCAATAGTGTATTTTATCACAATCTAGTAGTTACATTTGGAAATTTAGTTCTAGGACATTTGGTTTGAGCGCAATCATCAACCTTAGGTCAAAAAAGCCATTTAAGCCTTTTCACAGTGAGATCTATGCGATATGGCTGAGAAATGTAATTTTGATGTTAACTCCCAAACCGCTGCGCAGAAGTCAACCAAACTTCACCCAATAGTGTATTTTATCACAATCTAGTAGTTACATTTGGAAATTTCGTTCTAGGACATTTGGTTTGAGCGCAATCATCAAACTTAATTAAAAAAGTCATTTAAGCCTTTTCACAGTGAGATCTATGCGATATGGCCGAGAAATGTAATTTTGATGTTAACTCCCAAACCGCTGCGCAGAAGTCAACCAAACTTCACCCAGTAGTGTATTGTATCACAATTTAGTAGTTACATGTGGAAATTTGGTTCTAGGACATTTGATTTGAGCGCAATTCTCAAACTTAGGTCAAAAAAGCCATTTAAGCCTTTTCACAGTGAGATCTATGCGATATGGCCGAGAAGTGTAATTTTGATGTTAACTCCCAAACCGCTGCGCAGAAGTCAACCAAACTTCACCCAATAGTGTATTTTATCACAATCTAGTAGTTACATTTGGAAATTTAGTTTTAGGACATTTGGTTTGAGCGCAATCTTCAAACTTAATTAAAAAAAGTCATTTAAGCCTTTTCACAGTGAGATCTATGCGATATGGCCGAGAAATGTAATTTTGATGTTCACTCCCAAACCGCTGCGCAGAAGTCAACCAAACTTCACCCAATAGTGTATTGTATCACAATCTAGTAGTTACATGTGGAAATTTGGTTCTATGACATTTGATTTGAGCGCAATCCTCAAACTTAGGTCAAAAAAGCCATTTAAGCCTTTTCACGGTGAGATCTATGCGATATGGCCGAGAAGTGTAATTTTGATGTTAACTCCCAAACCGCTGCGCAGAAGTCAACCAAACTTCACCCAATGGTGTATTTTATCACAATCTAGTAGTTACATTTGGAAATTTAGTTTTAGGACATTTGGTTTGAGCGCAATCTTCAAACTTAATTAAAAAAAGTCATTTAAGCCTTTTCACAGTGAGATCTATGCGATATGGCCGAGAAATGTAATTTTGATGTTCACTCCCAAACCGCTGCGCAGAAGTCAACCAAACTTCACCCAATAGTGTATTGTATCACAATCTAGTAGTTACATGTGGAAATTTGGTTCTAGGACATTTGATTTGAGCGCAATTCTCAAACTTAGGTCAAAAATGCCATTTAAGCCTTTTCACAGTGAGATCTATGCGATATGGCCGAGAAATGTAATTTTGATGTTAACTCCCAAACCGCTGCGCAGAAGTCAACCAAACTTCACCCAATAGTGTATTTTATCACAATCTAGTAGTTACATTTGGAAATTTAGTTTTAGGACATTTGGTTTGAGCGCAATCTTCAAACTTAATTAAAAAAAGTCATTTAAGCCTTTTCACAGTGAGATCTATGCGATATGGCCGAGAAATGTAATTTTGATGTTAACTCCCAAACCGCTGCGCAGAAGTAAACCAAACTTCACCCAATAGTGTATTTTATCATAATCTAGTAGTTACATTTGGAAATTTAGTTCTAGGACATTTGATTTGAGCGCAATTCTCAAACTTAGGTCAAAAAAGCCATTTAAGCCTTTTCACAGTGAGATCTATGCGATATGGCCGAGAAGTGTAATTTTGATGTTAACTCCCAAACCGCTGCGCAGAAGTCAACCAAACTTCACCCAATAGTGTATTTTATCAAAATCTAGTAGTTACATGTGGAAATTTAGTTTTAGGACATTTGGTTTGAGCGCAATCTTCAAACTTAATTAAAAAAAGTCATTTAAGCCTTTTCACAGTGAGATCTATGCGATATGGCCGAGAAATGTAATTTTGATGTTAACTCCCAAACCGCTGCGCAGAAGTAAACCAAACTTCACCCAATAGTGTATTTTATCATAATCTAGTAGTTACATTTGGAAATTTAGTTCTAGGACATTTGATTTGAGCGCAATTCTCAAACTTAGGTCAAAAAAGCCATTTAAGCCTTTTCACAGTGAGATCTATGCGATATGGCCGAGAAATGTAATTTTGATGTTAACTCCCAAACCGCTGCGCAGAAGTCAACCAAACTTCACCCAATAGTGTATTTTATCACAATCTAGTAGTTACATTTGGAAATTTAGTTCTAGGACATTTGGTTTGAGCGCAATCATCAAACTTAGGTCAAAAAAGCCATTTAAGCCTTTTCACAGTGAGATCTATGCGATATGGCTGAGAAATGTAATTTTGATGTTAACTCCCAAACCGCTGCGCAGAAGTCAACCAAACTTCACCCAATAGTGTATTTTATCACAATCTAGTAGTTACATTTAGAAATTTTGTTCTAGGACATTTGGTTTGAGCGCAATCTTCAAACTTAATTAAAAAAAGTCATTTAAGCCTTTTCACAGTGAGATCTATGCGATATGGCCGAGAAATGTAATTTTGATGTTAACTCCCAAACCGCTGCGCAGAAGTAAACCAAACTTCACCCAATAGTGTATTGTATCACAATCTAGTAGTTACATGTGGAAATTTGGTTCTAGGACATTTGATTTGAGCGCAATCCTCAAACTTAGGTCAAAAAAGCCATTTAAGCCTTTTCACAGTGAGATCTATGCGATATGGCCGAGAAATGTAATTTTGATGTTCACTCCCAAACCGCTGCGCAGAAGTCAACCAAACTTCACCCATTAGTGTATTGTATCACAATCTAGTAGTTACATATGGAAATTTGGTTTTAGGACATTTGATTTGAGCGCAATCCTCAAACTTAGGTCAAAAAAGCCATTTAAGCCTTTTCACAGTGAGATCTATGCGATATGGCCGAGAAATGTAATTTTGATGTTAACTCCCAAACCGCTGCGCAGAAGTCAACCAAACTTCACCCATTAGTGTATTTTATCACAATCTAGTAGTTACATTTGGAAATTTAGTTTTAGGACATTTGGTTTGAGCGCAATCTTCAAACTTAATTAAAAAAAGTCATTTAAGCCTTTTCACAGTGAGATCTATGCGATATGGCCGAGAAATGTAATTTTGATGTTCACTCCCAAACCGCTGCGCAGAAGTCAACCAAACTTCACCCAATAGTGTATTGTATCACAATCTAGTAGTTACATGTGGAAATTTGGTTCTAGGACATTTGATTTGAGCGCAAACCTCAAACGTAGGTCAAAAAAGCCATTTAAGCCTTTTCACAGTGAGATCTATGCGATATGGCCGAGAAATGTAATTTTGATGTTAACTCCCAAACCGCTGCGCAGAAGTCAACCAAACTTCACCCAATAGTGTATTGTATCACAATTTATTAGTTACATGTGGAAATTTGGTTCTAGAACATTTGATTTGAGCGCAATTCTCAAACTTAGGTCAAAAATGCCATTTAAGCCTTTTCACAGTGAGATCTATGCGATATGGCCGAGAAATGTAATTTTGATGTTAACTCCCAAACCGCTGCGCAGAAGTCAACCAAACTTCACCCAATAGTGTATTTTATCACAATCTAGTAGTTACATTTGGAAATTTAGTTTTAGGACATTTGGTTTGAGCGCAATCTTCAAACTTAATTTAAAAAAGTCATTTAAGCCTTTTCACAGTGAGATCTATGCGATATGGCCGAGAAATGTAATTTTGATGTTAACTCCCAAACCGCTGCGCAGAAGTCAACCAAAATTCACCCAATAGTGTATTTTATCACAATCTAGTAGTTACATTTGGAAATTTAGTTCTAGGACATTTGGTTTGAGCGCAATCATCAAACTTAGGTCAAAAAAGCCATTTAAGCCTTTTCACAGTGAGATCTATGCGATATGGCTGAGAAATGTAATTTTGATGTTAACTCCCAAACCGCTGCGCAGAAGTCAACCAAACTTCACCCAATAGTGTATTTTATCACAATCTAGTAGTTACATTTGGAAATTTAGTTCTAGGACATTTGGTTTGAGCGCAATCATCAAACTTAGGTCAAAAAAGCCATTTAAGCCTTTTCACAGTGAGATCTATGCGATATGGCTGAGAAATGTAATTTTGATGTTAACTCCCAAACCGCTGCGCAGAAGTCAACCAAACTTCACCCAATAGTGTATTGTATCACAATCTAGTAGTTACATGTGGAAATTTCGTTCTAGGACATTTGGTTTGAGCGCAATCATCCAACTTAATTAAAAAAGTCATTTAAGCCTTTTCACAGTGAGATCTATGCGATATGGCCGAGAAATGTAATTTTGATGTTAACTCCCAAACCGCTGCGCAGAAGTCAACCAAACTTCACCCAGTAGTGTATTGTATCACAATTTAGTAGTTACATGTGGAAATTTGGTTCTAGGACATTTGATTTGAGCGCAATTCTCAAACTTAGGTCAAAAAAGCCATTTAAGCCTTTTCACAGTGAGATCTATGCGATATGGCCGAGAAGTGTAATTTTGATGTTAACTCCCAAACCGCTGCTCAGAAGTCAACCAAACTTCACCCAATAGTGTATTTTATCACAATCTAGTAGTTACATTTGGAAATTTAGTTTTAGGACATTTGGTTTGAGCGCAATTTTCAAACTTAATTAAAAAAAGTCATTTAAGCCTTTTCACAGTGAGATCTATGCGATATGGCCGAGAAATGTAATTTTGATGTTCACTCCCAAACCGCTGCGCAGAAGTCAACCAAACTTCACCCAATAGTGTATTGTATCACAATCTAGTAGTTACATGTGGAAATTTGGTTCTAGGACATTTGATTTGAGCGCAATCCTCAAACTTAGGTCAAAAAAGCCATTTAAGCCTTTTCACAGTGAGATCTATGCGATATGGCCGAGAAATGTAATTTTGATGTTAACTCCCAAACCGCTGCGCAGAAGTCAACCAAACTTCACCCAGTAGTGTATTGTATCACAATTTAGTAGTTACATGTGGAAATTTGGTTCTAGGACATTTGATTTGAGCGCAATTCTCAAACTTAGGTCAAAAAAGCCATTTAAGCCTTTTCACAGTGAGATCTATGCGATATGGCTGAGAAATGTCATTTTGATGTTAACTCCCAAACCGCTGCGCAGAAGTCAACCAAACTTCACCCAATAGTGTATTTTATCACAATCTAGTAGTTACATTTAGAAATTTTGTTCTAGGACATTTGGTTTGAGCGCAATCTTCAAACTTAGGTCAAAAAAGCCATTTAAGCCTTTTCACAGTGAGATCTATGCGATATGGCCGAGAAATGTAATTTTGATGTTAACTCCCAAACCGCTGCGCAGAAGTCAACCAAACTTCACCCAATAGTGTATTTTATCACAATCTAGTAGTTACATTTGGAAATTTAGTTTTAGGACATTTGGTTTGAGCGCAATCTTCAAACTTAATTAAAAAAAGTCATTTAAGCCTTTTCACAGTGAGATCTATGCGATATGGCCGAGAAATGTAATTTTGATGTTCACTCCCAAACCGCTGCGCAGAAGTCAACCAAACTTCACCCAATAGTGTATTGTATCACAATCTAGTAGTTACATGTGGAAATTTGGTTCTATAGGACATTTGATTTGAGCGCAATCCTCAAACGTAGGTCAAAAAAGCCATTTAAGCCTTTTCACAGTGAGATCTATGCGATATGGCCGAGAAATGTAATTTTGATGTTAACTCCCAAACCGCTGCGCAGAAGTCAACCAAACTTCACCCAGTAGTGTATTGTATCACAATTTAGTAGTTACATGTGGAAATTTGGTTCTAGGACATTTGATTTGAGCGCAATTCTCAAACTTAGGTCAAAAAAGCCATTTAAGCCTTTTCACAGTGAGATCTATGCGATATGGCTGAGAAATGTCATTTTGATGTTAACTCCCAAACCGCTGCGCAGAAGTCAACCAAACTTCACCCAATAGTGTATTTTATCACAATCTAGTAGTTACATTTAGAAATTTTGTTCTAGGACATTTGGTTTGAGCGCAATCTTCAAACTTAGGTCAAAAAAGCCATTTAAGCCTTTTCACAGTGAGATCTATGCGATATGGCCGAGAAATGTAATTTTGATGTTAACTCCCAAACCGCTGCGCAGAAGTCAACCAAACTTCACCCAATAGTGTATTTTATCACAATCTAGTAGTTACATTTGGAAATTTAGTTTTAGGACATTTGGTTTGAGCGCAATCTTCAAATTTAATTAAAAAAAGTCATTTAAGCCTTTTCACAGTGAGATCTATGCGATATGGCCGAGAAATGTAATTTTGATGTTCACTCCCAAACCGCTGCGCAGAAGTCAACCAAACTTCACCCAATAGTGTATTGTATCACAATCTAGTAGTTACATGTGGAAATTTGGTTCTATAGGACATTTGATTTGAGCGCAATCCTCAAACGTAGGTCAAAAAAGCCATTTAAGCCTTTTCACAGTGAGATCTATGCGATATGGCCGAGAAATGTAATTTTGATGTTAACTCCCAAACCGCTGCGCAGAAGTCAACCAAACTTCACCCAATAGTGTATTGTATCACAATTTATTAGTTACATGTGGAAATTTGGTTCTAGAACATTTGATTTGAGCGCAATTCTCAAACTTAGGTCAAAAATGCCATTTAAGCCTTTTCACAGTGAGATCTATGCGATATGGCCGAGAAATGTAATTTTGATGTTAACTCCCAAACCGCTGCGCAGAAGTCAACCAAACTTCACCCAATAGTGTATTTTATCACAATCTAGTAGTTACATTTGGAAATTTAGTTTTAGGACATTTGGTTTGAGCGCAATCTTCAAACTTAATTAAAAAAAGTCATTTAAGCCTTTTCACAGTGAGATCTATGCGATATGGCCGAGAAATGTAATTTTGATGTTAACTCCCAAACCGCTTCGCAGAAGTAAACCAAACTTCACCCAATAGTGTATTTTATCATAATCTAGTAGTTACATTTGGAAATTTAGTTCTAGGACATTTGATTTGAGCGCAATTCTCAAACTTAGGTCAAAACAGCCATTTAAGCCTTTTCACAGTGAGATCTATGCGATATGGCCGAGAAATGTAATTTTGATGTTAACTCCCAAACCGCTGCGCAGAAGTCAACCAAACTTCACCCAATAGTGTATTTTATCACAATCTAGTAGTTACATTTAAAAATTTAGTTCTAGGACATTTGGTTTGAGCGCAATCATCAAACTTAGGTCAAAAAAGCCATTTAAGCCTTTTCACAGTGAGATCTCTGCGATATGGCTGAGAAATGTAATTTTGATGTTAACTCCCAAACCGCTGCGCAGAAGTCAACCAAACTTCACCCAATAGTGTATTTTATCACAATCTAGTAGTTACATTTAGAAATTTAGTTCTAGGACATTTGGTTTGAGCGCAATCTTCAAACTTAATTAAAAAAAGTCATTTAAGCCTTTTCACAGTGAGATCTATGCGATATGGCCGAGAAATGTAATTTTGATGTTAACTCCCAAACCGCTGCGCAGAAGTCAACCAAACTTCACCCAATAGTGTATTTTATCACAATCTAGTAGTTACATTTGGAAATTTAGTTTTAGGACATTTGGTTTGAGCGCAATCTTCAAACTTAATTAAAAAAAGTCATTTAAGCCTTTTGACAGTGAGATCTATGCGATATGGCTGAGAAATGTAATTTTGATGTTAACTCCCAAACCGCTGCGCAGAAGTCAACCAAACTTCACCCAATAGTGTATTTTATCATAATCTAGTAGTTACATTTGGAAATTTAGTTCTAGGACATTTGATTTGAGCGCAATTCTCAAACTTAGGTCAAAAAATCCATTTAAGCCTTTTCACAGTGAGATCTATGCGATATGGCCGAGAAGTGTAATTTTGATGTTAACTCCCAAACCGCTGCGCAGAAGTCAACCAAACTTCACCCAATAGTGTATTTTATCAAAATCTAGTAGTTACATGTGGAAATTTAGTTTTAGGACATTTGGTTTGAGCGCAATCTTCAAACTTAATTAAAAAAAGTCATTTAAGCCTTTTCACAGTGAGATCTATGCGATATGGCCGAGAAATGTAATTTTGATGTTAACTCCCAAACCGCTGCGCAGAAGTAAACCAAACTTCACCCAATAGTGTATTTTATCATAATCTAGTAGTTACATTTGGAAATTTAGTTCTAGGACATTTGATTTGAGCGCAATTCTCAAACTTAGGTCAAAACAGCCATTTAAGCCTTTTCACAGTGAGATCTATGCGATATGGCCGAGAAATGTAATTTTGATGTTAACTCCCAAACCGCTGCGCAGAAGTCAACCAAACTTCACCCAATAGTGTATTTTATCACAATCTAGTAGTTACATTTAAAAATTTAGTTCTAGGACATTTGGTTTGAGCGCAATCATCAAACTTAGGTCAAAAAAGCCATTTAAGCCTTTTCACAGTGAGATCTATGCGATATGGCTGAGAAATGTAATTTTGATGTTAACTCCCAAACCGCTGCGCAGAAGTCAACCAAACTTCACCCAATAGTGTATTTTATCACAATCTAGTAGTTACATTTAGAAATTTAGTTCTAGGACATTTGGTTTGAGCGCAATCTTCAAACTTAATTAAAAAAAGTCATTTAAGCCTTTTCACAGTGAGATCTATGCGATATGGCCGAGAAATGTAATTTTGATGTTAACTCCCAAACCGCTGCGCAGAAGTCAACCAAACTTCACCCAATAGTGTATTTTATCACAATCTAGTAGTTACATTTGGAAATTTAGTTTTAGGACATTTGGTTTGAGCGCAATCTTCAAACTTAATTAAAAAAAGTCATTTAAGCCTTTTGACAGTGAGATCTATGCGATATGGCTGAGAAATGTAATTTTGATGTTAACTCCCAAACCGCTGCGCAGAAGTAAACCAAACTTCACCCAATAGTGTATTTTATCATAATCTAGTAGTTACATTTGGAAATTTAGTTCTAGGACATTTGATTTGAGCGCAATTCTCAAACTTAGGTCAAAAAAGCCATTTAAGCCTTTTCACAGTGAGATCTATGCGATATGGCCGAGAAGTGTAATTTTGATGTTAACTCCCAAACCGCTGCGCAGAAGTCAACCAAACTTCACCCAATAGTGTATTTTATCAAAATCTATTAGTTACATGTGGAAATTTAGTTTTAGGACATTTGGTTTGAGCGCAATCTTCAAACTTAATTAAAAAAAGTCATTTAAGCCTTTTCACAGTGAGATCTATGCGATATGGCCGAGAAATGTAATTTTGATGTTAACTCCCAAACCGCTGCGCAGAAGTAAACCAAACTTCACCCAATAGTGTATTTTATCATAATCTAGTAGTTACATTTGGAAATTTAGTTCTAGGACATTTGATTTGAGCGCAATTCTCAAACTTAGGTCAAAAAAGCCATTTAAGCCTTTTCACAGTGAGATCTATGCGATATGGCCGAGAAATGTAATTTTGATGTTAACTCCCAAACCGCTGCGCAGAAGTCAACCAAACTTCACCAATAGTGTATTTTATCACAATCTAGTAGTTACATTTGGAAATTTAGTTCTAGGACATTTGGTTTGAGCGCAATCATCAAACTTAGGTCAAAAAAGCCATTTAAGCCTTTTCACAGTGAGATCTATGCGATATGGCTGAGAAATGTAATTTTATTGTTAACTCCCAAACCGCTGCGCAGAAGTCAACCAAACTTCACCCAATAGTGTATTTTATCAGAATCTAGTAGTTACATTTAGAAATTTAGTTCTAGGACATTTGGTTTGAGCGCAATCTTCAAACTTAATTAAAAAAAGTCATTTAAGCCTTTTCACAGTGAGATCTATGCGATATGGCCGAGAAATGTAATTTTGATGTTAACTCCCAAACCGCTGCGCAGAAGTCAACCAAACTTCACCCAATAGTGTATTGTATCACAATCTAGTAGTTACATGTGGAAATTTGGTTCTAGGACATTTGATTTGAGCGCAATCCTCAAACTTAGGTCAAAAAAGCCATTTAAGCCTTTTCACAGTGAGATCTATGCGATATGGCCGAGAAATGTAATTTTGATGTTCACTCCCAAACCGCTGCGCAGAAGTCAACCAAACTTCACCCAATAGTGTATTTTATCACAATCTAGTAGTTACATTTAAAAATTTAGTTCTAGGACATTTGGTTTGAGCGCAATCATCAAACTTAGGTCAAAAAAGCCATTTAAGCCTTTTCACAGTGAGATCTATGCGATATGGCTGAGAAATGTAATTTTGATGTTAACTCCCAAACCGCTGCGCAGAAGTCAACCAAACTTCACCCAATAGTGTATTTTATCACAATCTAGTAGTTACATTTAGAAATTTAGTTCTAGGACATTTGGTTTGAGCGCAGTCTTCAAACTTAATTAAAAAAAGTCATTTAAGCCTTTTCACAGTGAGATCTATGCGATATGGCCGAGAAATGTAATTTTGATGTTAACTCCCAAACCGCTGCGCAGAAGTCAACCAAACTTCACCCAATAGTGTATTTTATCACAATCTAGTAGTTACATTTGGAAATTTAGTTTTAGGACATTTGGTTTGAGCGCAATCTTCAAACTTAATTAAAAAAAGTCATTTAAGCCTTTTGACAGTGAGATCTATGCGATATGGCTGAGAAATGTAATTTTGATGTTAACTCCCAAACCGCTGCGCAGAAGTAAACCAAACTTCACCCAATAGTGTATTTTATCATAATCTAGTAGTTACATTTGGAAATTTAGTTCTAGGACATTTGATTTGAGCGCAATTCTCAAACTTAGGTCAAAAAAGCCATTTAAGCCTTTTCACAGTGAGATCTATGCGATATGGCCGAGAAGTGTAATTTTGATGTTAACTCCCAAACCGCTGCGCAGAAGTCAACCAAACTTCACCCAATAGTGTATTTTATCAAAATCTAGTAGTTACATGTGGAAATTTAGTTTTAGGACATTTGGTTTGAGCGCAATCTTCAAACTTAATTAAAAAAAGTCATTTAAGCCTTTTCATAGTGAGATCTATGCGATATGGCCGAGAAATGTAATTTTGATGTTAACTCCCAAACCGCTGCGCAGAAGTAAACCAAACTTCACCCAATAGTGTATTTTATCATAATCTAGTAGTTACATTTGGAAATTTAGTTCTAGGACATTTGATTTGAGCGCAATTCTCAAACTTAGGTCAAAACAGCCATTTAAGCCTTTTCACAGTGAGATCTATGCGATATGGCCGAGAAATGTAATTTTGATGTTAACTCCCAAACCGCTGCGCAGAAGTCAACCAAACTTCACCCAATAGTGTATTTTATCACAATCTAGTAGTTACATTTAAAAATTTAGTTCTAGGACATTTGGTTTGAGCGCAATCATCAAACTTAGGTCAAAAAAGCCATTTAAGCCTTTTCACAGTGAGATCTATGCGATATGGCTGAGAAATGTAATTTTGATGTTAACTCCCAAACCGCTGCGCAGAAGTCAACCAAACTTCACCCAATAGTGTATTTTATCACAATCTAGTAGTTACATTTAGAAATTTAGTTCTAGGACATTTGGTTTGAGCGCAATCTTCAAACTTAATTAAAAAAAGTCATTTAAGCCTTTTCACAGTGAGATCTATGCGATATGGCCGAGAAATGTAATTTTGATGTTAACTCCCAAACCGCTGCGCAGAAGTCAACCAAACTTCACCCAATAGTGTATTTTATCACAATCTAGTAGTTACATTTGGAAATTTAGTTTTAGGACATTTGGTTTGAGCGCAATCTTCAAACTTAATTAAAAAAAGTCATTTAAGCCTTTTGACAGTGAGATCTATGCGATATGGCTGAGAAATGTAATTTTGATGTTAACTCCCAAACCGCTGCGCAGAAGTAAACCAAACTTCACCCAATAGTGTATTTTATCATAATCTAGTAGTTACATTTGGAAATTTAGTTCTAGGACATTTGATTTGAGCGCAATTCTCAAACTTAGGTCAAAAAAGCCATTTAAGCCTTTTCACAGTGAGATCTATGCGATATGGCCGAGAAGTGTAATTTTGATGTTAACTCCCAAACCGCTGCGCAGAAGTCAACCAAACTTCACCCAATAGTGTATTTTATCAAAATCTAGTAGTTACATGTGGAAATTTAGTTTTAGGACATTTGGTTTGAGCGCAATCTTCAAACTTAATTAAAAAAAGTCATTTAAGCCTTTTCACAGTGAGATCTATGCGATATGGCCGAGAAATGTAATTTTGATGTTAACTCCCAAACGCTGCGCAGAAGTAAACCAAACTTCACCCAATAGTGTATTTTATCATAATCTAGTAGTTACATTTGGAAATTTAGTTCTAGGACATTTGATTTGAGCGCAATTCTCAAACTTAGGTCAAAAAAGCCATTTAAGCCTTTTCACAGTGAGATCTATGCGATATGGCCGAGAAATGTAATTTTGATGTTAACTCCCAAACCGCTGCGCAGAAGTCAACCAAACTTCACCAATAGTGTATTTTATCACAATCTAGTAGTTACATTTGGAAATTTAGTTCTAGGACATTTGGTTTGAGCGCAATCATCAAACTTAGGTCAAAAAAGCCATTTAAGCCTTTTCACAGTGAGATCTATGCGATATGGCTGAGAAATGTAATTTTGATGTTAACTCCCAAACCGCTGCGCAGAAGTCAACCAAACTTCACCCAATAGTGTATTTTATCAGAATCTAGTAGTTACATTTAGAAATTTAGTTCTAGGACATTTGGTTTGAGCGCAATCTTCAAACTTAATTAAAAAAAGTCATTTAAGCCTTTTCACAGTGAGATCTATGCGATATGGCCGAGAAATGTAATTTTGATGTTAACTCCCAAACCGCCGCGCAGAAGTAAACCAAACTTCACCCAATAGTGTATTGTATCACAATCTAGTAGTTACATGTGGAAATTTGGTTCTAGGACATTTGATTTGAGCGCAATCCTCAAACTTAGGTCAAAAAAGCCATTTAAGCCTTTTCACAGTGAGATCTATGCGATATGGCCGAGAAATGTAATTTTGATGTTCACTCCCAAACCGCTGCGCAGAAGTCAACCAAACTTCACCCATTAGTGTATTGTATCACAATCTAGTAGTTACATATGGAAATTTGGTTTTAGGACATTTGATTTGAGCGCAATCCTCAAACTTAGGTCAAAAAAGCCATTTAAGCCTTTTCAGAGTGAGATCTATGCGATATGGCCGAGAAATGTAATTTTGATGTTAACTCCCAAACCGCTGCGCAGAAGTAAACCAAACTTCACCCAATAGTGTATTTTATCAGAATCTAGTAGTTACATTTGGAAATTTAGTTCTAGGACATTTGATTTGAGCGCAATTCTCAAACTTAGGTCAAAAAAGCCATTTAAGCCTTTTCACAGTGAGATCTATGCGATATGGCCGAGAAATGTAATTTTGATGTTAACTCCCAAACCGCTGCGCAGAAGTCAACCAAACTTCACCCAATAGTGTATTTTATCACAATCTAGTAGTTACATTTGGAAATTTAGTTCTAGGACATTTGGTTTGAGCGCAATCATCAAACTTAGGTCAAAAAAGCCATTTAAGCCTTTTCACAGTGAGATCTATGCGATATGGCTGAGAAATGTAATTTTGATGTTAACTCCCAAACCGCTGCGCAGAAGTCAACCAAACTTCACCCATTAGTGTATTGTATCACAATCTAGTAGTTACATATGGAAATTTGGTTTTAGGACATTTGATTTGAGCGCAATCCTCAAACTTAGGTCAAAAAAGCCATTTAAGCCTTTTCACAGTGAGATCTATGCGATATGGCCGAGAAATGTAATTTTGATGTTAACTCCCAAACCGCTGCGCAGAAGTCAACCAAACTTCACCCAATAGTGTATTTTATCACAATCTAGTAGTTACATTTAGAAATTTAGTTCTAGGACATTTGGTTTGAGCGCAATCATCAAACTTAGGTCAAAAAAGCCATTTAAGCCTTTTCACAGTGAGATCTATGCGATATGGCTGAGAAATGTAATTTTGATGTTAACTCCCAAACCGCTGCGCAGAAGTCAACCAAACTTCACCCAATAGTGTATTTTATCACAATCTAGTAGTTACATTTGGAAATTTAGTTCTAGGACATTTGGTTTGAGCGCAATCATCAAACTTAGGTCAAAAATGCCATTTAAGCCTTTTCATAGTGAGATCTATGCGATATGGCCGAGAAATGTAATTTTGATGTTAACTCCCAAACCGCTGCGCAGAAGTCAACCAAACTTCACCCAATAGTGTATTTTATCACAATCTAGGAGTTACATTTGGAAATTTAGTTTTAGGACATTTGGTTTGAGCGCAATCTTCAAACTTAATTAAAAAAAGTCATTTAAGCCTTTTCACAGTGAGATCTATGCGATATGGCCGAGAAATGTAATTTTGATGTTAACTCCCAAACCGCTGCGCAGAAGTAAACCAAACTTCACCCAATAGTGTATTTTATCATAATCTAGTAGTTACATTTGGAAATTTAGTTCTAGGACATTTGATTTGAGCGCAATTCTCAAACTTAGGTCAAAAAAGCCATTTAAGCCTTTTCACAGTGAGATCTATGCGATATGGCCGAGAAGTGTAATTTTGATGTTAACTCCCAAACCGCTGCGCAGAAGTCAACCAAACTTCACCCAATAGTGTATTGTATCACAATCTAGTAGTTACATTTGGAAATTTCGTTCTAGGACATTTGGTTTGAGCGCAATCATCAAACTTAATTAAAAAAGTCATTTAAGCCTTTTCACAGTGAGATCTATGCGATATGGCCGAGAAATGTAATTTTGATGTTCACTCCCAAACCGCTGCGCAGAAGTAAACCAAACTTCAACCAATAGTGTATTGTATCACAATCTAGTAGTTACATGTGGAAATTTGGTTCTAGGACATTTGATTTGAGCGCAATCCTCAAACTTAGGTCAAAAAAGCCATTTAAGCCTTTTCACAGTGAGATCTATGCGATATGGCCGAGAAATGTAATTTTGATGTTCACTCCCAAACCGCTGCGCAGAAGTCAACCAAACTTCACCCAATAGTGTATTTTATCACAATCTAGTAGTTACATTTAAAAATTTAGTTCTAGGACATTTGGTTTGAGCGCAATCATCAAACTTAGGTCAAAAAAGCCATTTAAGCCTTTTCACAGTGAGATCTATGCGATATGGCTGAGAAATGTAATTTTGATGTTAACTCCCAAACCGCTGCGCAGAAGTCAACCAAACTTCACCCAATAGTGTATTTTATCACAATCTAGTAGTTACATTTAGAAATTTAGTTCTAGGACATTTGGTTTGAGCGCAGTCTTCAAACTTAATTAAAAAAAGTCATTTAAGCCTTTTCACAGTGAGATCTATGCGATATGGCCGAGAAATGTAATTTTGATGTTAACTCCCAAACCGCTGCGCAGAAGTCAACCAAACTTCACCCAATAGTGTATTTTATCACAATCTAGTAGTTACATTTGGAAATTTAGTTTTAGGACATTTGGTTTGAGCGCAATCTTCAAACTTAATTAAAAAAAGTCATTTAAGCCTTTTGACAGTGAGATCTATGCGATATGGCTGAGAAATGTAATTTTGATGTTAACTCCCAAACCGCTGCGCAGAAGTAAACCAAACTTCACCCAATAGTGTATTTTATCATAATCTAGTAGTTACATTTGGAAATTTAGTTCTAGGACATTTGATTTGAGCGCAATTCTCAAACTTAGGTCAAAAAAGCCATTTAAGCCTTTTCACAGTGAGATCTATGCGATATGGCCGAGAAGTGTAATTTTGATGTTAACTCCCAAACCGCTGCGCAGAAGTCAACCAAACTTCACCCAATAGTGTATTTTATCAAAATCTAGTAGTTACATGTGGAAATTTAGTTTTAGGACATTTGGTTTGAGCGCAATCTTCAAACTTAATTAAAAAAAGTCATTTAAGCCTTTTCACAGTGAGATCTATGCGATATGGCCGAGAAATGTAATTTTGATGTTCACTCCCAAACCGCTGCGCAGAAGTCAACCAAACTTCACCCAATAGTGTATTGTATCACAATCTAGTAGTTACATGTGGAAATTTGGTTCTAGGACATTTGATTTGAGCGCAATCCTCAAACTTAGGTCAAAAAAGCCATTTAAGCCTTTTCACAGTGAGATCTATGCGATATGGCCGAGAAATGTAATTTTGATGTTAACTCCCAAACCGCTGCGCAGAAGTCAACCAAACTTCACCCAGTAGTGTATTGTATCACAATTTAGTAGTTACATGTGGAAATTTGGTTCTAGGACATTTGATTTGAGCGCAATTCTCAAACTTAGGTCAAAAAAGCCATTTAAGCCTTTTCACAGTGAGATCTATGCGATATGGCTGAGAAATGTCATTTTGATGTTAACTCCCAAACCGCTGCGCAGAAGTCAACCAAACTTCACCCAATAGTGTATTGTATCACAATCTAGTAGTTACATTTAGAAATTTTGTTCTAGGACATTTGGTTTGAGCGCAATCTTCAAACTTAGGTCAAAAAAGCCATTTAAGCCTTTTCACAGTGAGATCTATGCGATATGGCCGAGAAATGTAATTTTGATGTTAACTCCCAAACCGCTGCGCAGAAGTCAACCAAACTTCACCCAATAGTGTATTTTATCACAATCTAGTAGTTACATTTGGAAATTTAGTTTTAGGACATTTGGTTTGAGCGCAATCTTCAAATTTAATTAAAAAAAGTCATTTAAGCCTTTTCACAGTGAGATCTATGCGATATGGCCGAGAAATGTAATTTTGATGTTCACTCCCAAACCGCTGCGCAGAAGTCAACCAAACTTCACCCAATAGTGTATTGTATCACAATCTAGTAGTTACATGTGGAAATTTGGTTCTATAGGACATTTGATTTGAGCGCAATCCTCAAACGTAGGTCAAAAAAGCCATTTAAGCCTTTTCACAGTGAGATCTATGCGATATGGCCGAGAAATGTAATTTTGATGTTAACTCCCAAACCGCTGCGCAGAAGTCAACCAAACTTCACCCAATAGTGTATTGTATCACAATTTATTAGTTACATGTGGAAATTTGGTTCTAGAACATTTGATTTGAGCGCAATTCTCAAACTTAGGTCAAAAATGCCATTTAAGCCTTTTCACAGTGAGATCTATGCGATATGGCCGAGAAATGTAATTTTGATGTTAACTCCCAAACCGCTGCGCAGAAGTCAACCAAACTTCACCCAATAGTGTATTTTATCACAATCTAGTAGTTACATTTGGAAATTTAGTTTTAGGACATTTGGTTTGAGCGCAATCTTCAAACTTAATTAAAAAAAGTCATTTAAGCCTTTTCACAGTGAGATCTATGCGATATGGCCGAGAAATGTAATTTTGATGTTAACTCCCAAACCGCTTCGCAGAAGTAAACCAAACTTCACCCAATAGTGTATTTTATCATAATCTAGTAGTTACATTTGGAAATTTAGTTCTAGGACATTTGATTTGAGCGCAATTCTCAAACTTAGGTCAAAACAGCCATTTAAGCCTTTTCACAGTGAGATCTATGCGATATGGCCGAGAAATGTAATTTTGATGTTAACTCCCAAACCGCTGCGCAGAAGTCAACCAAACTTCACCCAATAGTGTATTTTATCACAATCTAGTAGTTACATTTAAAAATTTAGTTCTAGGACATTTGGTTTGAGCGCAATCATCAAACTTAGGTCAAAAAAGCCATTTAAGCCTTTTCACAGTGAGATCTCTGCGATATGGCTGAGAAATGTAATTTTGATGTTAACTCCCAAACCGCTGCGCAGAAGTCAACCAAACTTCACCCAATAGTGTATTTTATCACAATCTAGTAGTTACATTTAGAAATTTAGTTCTAGGACATTTGGTTTGAGCGCAATCTTCAAACTTAATTAAAAAAAGTCATTTAAGCCTTTTCACAGTGAGATCTATGCGATATGGCCGAGAAATGTAATTTTGATGTTAACTCCCAAACCGCTGCGCAGAAGTCAACCAAACTTCACCCAATAGTGTATTTTATCACAATCTAGTAGTTACATTTGGAAATTTAGTTTTAGGACATTTGGTTTGAGCGCAATCTTCAAACTTAATTAAAAAAAGTCATTTAAGCCTTTTGACAGTGAGATCAATGCGATATGGCTGAGAAATGTAATTTTGATGTTAACTCCCAAACCGCTGCGCAGAAGTAAACCAAACTTCACCCAATAGTGTATTTTATCATAATCTAGTAGTTACATTTGGAAATTTAGTTCTAGGACATTTGATTTGAGCGCAATTCTCAAACTTAGGTCAAAAAATCCATTTAAGCCTTTTCACAGTGAGATCTATGCGATATGGCCGAGAAGTGTAATTTTGATGTTAACTCCCAAACCGCTGCGCAGAAGTCAACCAAACTTCACCCAATAGTGTATTTTATCAAAATCTAGTAGTTACATGTGGAAATTTAGTTTTAGGACATTTGGTTTGAGCGCAATCTTCAAACTTAATTAAAAAAAGTCATTTAAGCCTTTTCACAGTGAGATCTATGCGATATGGCCGAGAAATGTAATTTTGATGTTAACTCCCAAACCGCTGCGCAGAAGTAAACCAAACTTCACCCAATAGTGTATTTTATCATAATCTAGTAGTTACATTTGGAAATTTAGTTCTAGGACATTTGATTTGAGCGCAATTCTCAAACTTAGGTCAAAACAGCCATTTAAGCCTTTTCACAGTGAGATCTATGCGATATGGCCGAGAAATGTAATTTTGATGTTAACTCCCAAACCGCTGCGCAGAAGTCAACCAAACTTCACCCAATAGTGTATTTTATCACAATCTAGTAGTTACATTTAAAAATTTAGTTCTAGGACATTTGGTTTGAGCGCAATCATCAAACTTAGGTCAAAAAAGCCATTTAAGCCTTTTCACAGTGAGATCTATGCGATATGGCTGAGAAATGTAATTTTGATGTTAACTCCCAAACCGCTGCGCAGAAGTCAACCAAACTTCACCCAATAGTGTATTTTATCACAATCTAGTAGTTACATTTAGAAATTTAGTTCTAGGACATTTGGTTTGAGCGCAATCTTCAAACTTAATTAAAAAAAGTCATTTAAGCCTTTTCACAGTGAGATCTATGCGATATGGCCGAGAAATGTAATTTTGATGTTAACTCCCAAACCGCTGCGCAGAAGTCAACCAAACTTCACCCAATAGTGTATTTTATCACAATCTAGTAGTTACATTTGGAAATTTAGTTTTAGGACATTTGGTTTGAGCGCAATCTTCATACTTAATTAAAAAAAGTCATTTAAGCCTTTTGACAGTGAGATCTATGCGATATGGCTGAGAAATGTAATTTTGATGTTAACTCCCAAACCGCTGCGCAGAAGTAAACCAAACTTCACCCAATAGTGTATTTTATCATAATCTAGTAGTTACATTTGGAAATTTAGTTCTAGGACATTTGATTTGAGCGCAATTCTCAAACTTAGGTCAAAAAAGCCATTTAAGCCTTTTCACAGTGAGATCTATGCGATATGGCCGAGAAGTGTAATTTTGATGTTAACTCCCAAACCGCTGCGCAGAAGTCAACCAAACTTCACCCAATAGTGTATTTTATCAAAATCTATTAGTTACATGTGGAAATTTAGTTTTAGGACATTTGGTTTGAGCGCAATCTTCAAACTTAATTAAAAAAAGTCATTTAAGCCTTTTCACAGTGAGATCTATGCGATATGGCCGAGAAATGTAATTTTGATGTTAACTCCCAAACCGCTGCGCAGAAGTAAACCAAACTTCACCCAATAGTGTATTTTATCATAATCTAGTAGTTACATTTGGAAATTTAGTTCTAAGACATTTGATTTGAGCGCAATTCTCAAACTTAGGTCAAAAAAGCCATTTAAGCCTTTTCACAGTGAGATCTATGCGATATGGCCGAGAAATGTAATTTTGATGTTAACTCCCAAACCGCTGCGCAGAAGTCAACCAAACTTCACCAATAGTGTATTTTATCACAATCTAGTAGTTACATTTGGAAATTTAGTTCTAGGACATTTGGTTTGAGCGCAATCATCAAACTTAGGTCAAAAAAGCCATTTAAGCCTTTTCACAGTGAGATCTATGCGATATGGCTGAGAAATGTAATTTTATTGTTAACTCCCAAACCGCTGCGCAGAAGTCAACCAAACTTCACCCAATAGTGTATTTTATCACAATCTAGTAGTTACATTTAGAAATTTAGTTCTAGGACATTTGGTTTGAGCGCAATCTTCAAACTTAATTAAAAAAAGTCATTTAAGCCTTTTCACAGTGAGATCTATGCGATATGGCCGAGAAATGTAATTTTGATGTTAACTCCCAAACCGCTGCGCAGAAGTCAACCAAACTTCACCCAATAGTGTATTGTATCACAATCTAGTAGTTACATGTGGAAATTTGGTTCTAGGACATTTGATTTGAGCGCAATCCTCAAACTTAGGTCAAAAAAGCCATTTAAGCCTTTTCACAGTGAGATCTATGCGATATGGCCGAGAAATGTAATTTTGATGTTCACTCCCAAACCGCTGCGCAGAAGTCAACCAAACTTCACCCAATAGTGTATTTTATCACAATCTAGTAGTTACATTTAAAAATTTAGTTCTAGGACATTTGGTTTGAGCGCAATCATCAAACTTAGGTCAAAAAAGCCATTTAAGCCTTTTCACAGTGAGATCTATGCGATATGGCTGAGAAATGTAATTTTGATGTTAACTCCCAAACCGCTGCGCAGAAGTCAACCAAACTTCACCCAATAGTGTATTTTATCACAATCTAGTAGTTACATTTAGAAATTTAGTTCTAGGACATTTGGTTTGAGCGCAGTCTTCAAACTTAATTAAAAAAAGTCATTTAAGCCTTTTCACAGTGAGATCTATGCGATATGGCCGAGAAATGTAATTTTGATGTTAACTCCCAAACCGCTGCGCAGAAGTCAACCAAACTTCACCCAATAGTGTATTTTATCACAATCTAGTAGTTACATTTGGAAATTTAGTTTTAGGACATTTGGTTTGAGCGCAATCTTCAAACTTAATTAAAAAAAGTCATTTAAGCCTTTTGACAGTGAGATCTATGCGATATGGCTGAGAAATGTAATTTTGATGTTAACTCCCAAACCGCTGCGCAGAAGTAAACCAAACTTCACCCAATAGTGTATTTTATCATAATCTAGTAGTTACATTTGGAAATTTAGTTCTAGGACATTTGATTTGAGCGCAATTCTCAAACTTAGGTCAAAAAAGCCATTTAAGCCTTTTCACAGTGAGATCTATGCGATATGGCCGAGAAGTGTAATTTTGATGTTAACTCCCAAACCGCTGCGCAGAAGTCAACCAAACTTCACCCAATAGTGTATTTTATCAAAATCTAGTAGTTACATGTGGAAATTTAGTTTTAGGACATTTGGTTTGAGCGCAATCTTCAAACTTAATTAAAAAAAGTCATTTAAGCCTTTTCATAGTGAGATCTATGCGATATGGCCGAGAAATGTAATTTTGATGTTAACTCCCAAACCGCTGCGCAGAAGTAAACCAAACTTCACCCAATAGTGTATTTTATCATAATCTAGTAGTTACATTTGGAAATTTAGTTCTAGGACATTTGATTTGAGCGCAATTCTCAAACTTAGGTCAAAACAGCCATTTAAGCCTTTTCACAGTGAGATCTATGCGATATGGCCGAGAAATGTAATTTTGATGTTAACTCCCAAACCGCTGCGCAGAAGTCAACCAAACTTCACCCAATAGTGTATTTTATCACAATCTAGTAGTTACATTTAAAAATTTAGTTCTAGGACATTTGGTTTGAGCGCAATCATCAAACTTAGGTCAAAAAAGCCATTTAAGCCTTTTCACAGTGAGATCTATGCGATATGGCTGAGAAATGTAATTTTGATGTTAACTCCCAAACCGCTGCGCAGAAGTCAACCAAACTTCACCCAATAGTGTATTTTATCACAATCTAGTAGTTACATTTAGAAATTTAGTTCTAGGACATTTGGTTTGAGCGCAATCTTCAAACTTAATTAAAAAAAGTCATTTAAGCCTTTTCACAGTGAGATCTATGCGATATGGCCGAGAAATGTAATTTTGATGTTAACTCCCAAACCGCTGCGCAGAAGTCAACCAAACTTCACCCAATAGTGTATTTTATCACAATCTAGTAGTTACATTTGGAAATTTAGTTTTAGGACATTTGGTTTGAGCGCAATCTTCAAACTTAATTTAAAAAAGTCATTTAAGCCTTTTGACAGTGAGATCTATGCGATATGGCTGAGAAATGTAATTTTGATGTTAACTCCCAAACCGCTGCGCAGAAGTAAACCAAACTTCACCCAATAGTGTATTTTATCATAATCTAGTAGTTACATTTGGAAATTTAGTTCTAGGACATTTGATTTGAGCGCAATTCTCAAACTTAGGTCAAAAAAGCCATTTAAGCCTTTTCACAGTGAGATCTATGCGATATGGCCGAGAAGTGTAATTTTGATGTTAACTCCCAAACCGCTGCGCAGAAGTCAACCAAACTTCACCCAATAGTGTATTTTATCAAAATCTAGTAGTTACATGTGGAAATTTAGTTTTAGGACATTTGGTTTGAGCGCAATCTTCAAACTTAATTAAAAAAAGTCATTTAAGCCTTTTCACAGTGAGATCTATGCGATATGGCCGAGAAATGTAATTTTGATGTTAACTCCCAAACGCTGCGCAGAAGTAAACCAAACTTCACCCAATAGTGTATTTTATCATAATCTAGTAGTTACATTTGGAAATTTAGTTCTAGGACATTTGATTTGAGCGCAATTCTCAAACTTAGGTCAAAAAAGCCATTTAAGCCTTTTCACAGTGAGATCTATGCGATATGGCCGAGAAATGTAATTTTGATGTTAACTCCCAAACCGCTGCGCAGAAGTCAACCAAACTTCACCAATAGTGTATTTTATCACAATCTAGTAGTTACATTTGGAAATTTAGTTCTAGGACATTTGGTTTGAGCGCAATCATCAAACTTAGGTCAAAAAAGCCATTTAAGCCTTTTCACAGTGAGATCTATGCGATATGGCTGAGAAATGTAATTTTGATGTTAACTCCCAAACCGCTGCGCAGAAGTCAACCAAACTTCACCCAATAGTGTATTTTATCAGAATCTAGTAGTTACATTTAGAAATTTAGTTCTAGGACATTTGGTTTGAGCGCAATCTTCAAACTTAATTAAAAAAAGTCATTTAAGCCTTTTCACAGTGAGATCTATGCGATATGGCCGAGAAATGTAATTTTGATGTTAACTCCCAAACCGCTGCGCAGAAGTAAACCAAACTTCACCCAATAGTGTATTGTATCACAATCTAGTAGTTACATGTGGAAATTTGGTTCTAGGACATTTGATTTGAGCGCAATCCTCAAACTTAGGTCAAAAAAGCCATTTAAGCCTTTTCACAGTGAGATCTATGCGATATGGCCGAGAAATGTAATTTTGATGTTCACTCCCAAACCGCTGCGCAGAAGTCAACCAAACTTCACCCATTAGTGTATTGTATCACAATCTAGTAGTTACATATGGAAATTTGGTTTTAGGACATTTGATTTGAGCGCAATCCTCAAACTTAGGTCAAAAAAGCCATTTAAGCCTTTTCAGAGTGAGATCTATGCGATATGGCCGAGAAATGTAATTTTGATGTTAACTCCCAAACCGCTGCGCAGAAGTAAACCAAACTTCACCCAATAGTGTATTTTATCACAATCTAGTAGTTACATTTAGAAATTTAGTTCTAGGACATTTGGTTTGAGCGCAGTCTTCAAACTTAATTAAAAAAAGTCATTTAAGCCTTTTCACAGTGAGATCTATGCGATATGGCCGAGAAATGTAATTTTGATGTTAACTCCCAAACCGCTGCGCAGAAGTCAACCAAACTTCACCCAATAGTGTATTTTATCACAATCTAGTAGTTACATTTGGAAATTTAGTTTTAGGACATTTGGTTTGAGCGCAATCTTCAAACTTAATTAAAAAAAAGTCATTTAAGCCTTTTGACAGTGAGATCTATGCGATATGGCTGAGAAATGTAATTTTGATGTTAACTCCCAAACCGCTGCGCAGAAGTAAACCAAACTTCACCCAATAGTGTATTTTATCATAATCTAGTAGTTACATTTGGAAATTTAGTTCTAGGACATTTGATTTGAGCGCAATTCTCAAACTTAGGTCAAAAAAGCCATTTAAGCCTTTTCACAGTGAGATCTATGCGATATGGCCGAGAAGTGTAATTTTGATGTTAACTCCCAAACCGCTGCGCAGAAGTCAACCAAACTTCACCCAATAGTGTATTTTATCAAAATCTAGTAGTTACATGTGGAAATTTAGTTTTAGGACATTTGGTTTGAGCGCAATCTTCAAACTTAATTAAAAAAAGTCATTTAAGCCTTTTCACAGTGAGATCTATGCGATATGGCCGAGAAATGTAATTTTGATGTTCACTCCCAAACCGCTGCGCAGAAGTCAACCAAACTTCACCCAATAGTGTATTGTATCACAATCTAGTAGTTACATGTGGAAATTTGGTTCTAGGACATTTGATTTGAGCGCAATCCTCAAACTTAGGTCAAAAAAGCCATTTAAGCCTTTTCACAGTGAGATCTATGCGATATGGCCGAGAAATGTAATTTTGATGTTAACTCCCAAACCGCTGCGCAGAAGTCAACCAAACTTCACCCAGTAGTGTATTGTATCACAATTTAGTAGTTACATGTGGAAATTTGGTTCTAGGACATTTGATTTGAGCGCAATTCTCAAACTTAGGTCAAAAAAGCCATTTAAGCCTTTTCACAGTGAGATCTATGCGATATGGCTGAGAAATGTCATTTTGATGTTAACTCCCAAACCGCTGCGCAGAAGTCAACCAAACTTCACCCAATAGTGTATTTTATCACAATCTAGTAGTTACATTTAGAAATTTTGTTCTAGGACATTTGGTTTGAGCGCAATCTTCAAACTTAGGTCAAAAAAGCCATTTAAGCCTTTTCACAGTGAGATCTATGCGATATGGCCGAGAAATGTAATTTTGATGTTAACTCCCAAACCGCTGCGCAGAAGTCAACCAAACTTCACCCAATAGTGTATTTTATCACAATCTAGTAGTTACATTTGGAAATTTAGTTTTAGGACATTTGGTTTGAGCGCAATCTTCAAATTTAATTAAAAAAAGTCATTTAAGCCTTTTCACAGTGAGATCTATGCGATATGGCCGAGAAATGTAATTTTGATGTTCACTCCCAAACCGCTGCGCAGAAGTCAACCAAACTTCACCCAATAGTGTATTGTATCACAATCTAGTAGTTACATGTGGAAATTTGGTTCTATAGGACATTTGATTTGAGCGCAATCCTCAAACGTAGGTCAAAAAAGCCATTTAAGCCTTTTCACAGTGAGATCTATGCGATATGGCCGAGAAATGTAATTTTGATGTTAACTCCCAAACCGCTGCGCAGAAGTCAACCAAACTTCACCCAATAGTGTATTGTATCACAATTTATTAGTTACATGTGGAAATTTGGTTCTAGAACATTTGATTTGAGCGCAATTCTCAAACTTAGGTCAAAAATGCCATTTAAGCCTTTTCACAGTGAGATCTATGCGATATGGCCGAGAAATGTAATTTTGATGTTAACTCCCAAACCGCTGCGCAGAAGTCAACCAAACTTCACCCAATAGTGTATTTTATCACAATCTAGTAGTTACATTTGGAAATTTAGTTTTAGGACATTTGGTTTGAGCGCAATCTTCAAACTTAATTAAAAAAAGTCATTTAAGCCTTTTCACAGTGAGATCTATGCGATATGGCCGAGAAATGTAATTTTGATGTTAACTCCCAAACCGCTTCGCAGAAGTAAACCAAACTTCACCCAATAGTGTATTTTATCATAATCTAGTAGTTACATTTGGAAATTTAGTTCTAGGACATTTGATTTGAGCGCAATTCTCAAACTTAGGTCAAAAAAGCCATTTAAGCCTTTTCACAGTGAGATCTATGCGATATGGCCGAGAAATGTAATTTTGATGTTAACTCCCAAACCGCTGCGCAGAAGTCAACCAAACTTCACCCAATAGTGTATTGTATCACAATCTAGTAGTTACATTTGAAAATTTTGTTCTAGGACATTTTGTTTGAACGCAATCATCAAACTTAATTAAAAAAGTCATTTAAGCCTTTTCACAGTGAGATCTATGCGATATGGCCGAGAAATGTAATTTTGATGTTAACTCCCAAACCGCTGCGCAGAAGTAAACCAAACTTCACCCAATAGTGTATTGTATCACAATCTAGTAGTTACATTTGAAAATTTTGTTCTAGGAAATTTTGTTTGAGCGCAATCATCAAACTTAATTAAAAAAGTCATTTAAGCCTTTTCACAGTGAGATCTATGCGATATGGCCGAGAAATGTAATTTTTATGTTAACTCCCAAACCGCTGCGCAGAAGTCAACCAAACTTCACCCAATAGTGTATTGTATCACAATCTAGTAGTTACATTTGAAAATTTTGTTCTAGGAAATTTTGTTTGAGCGCAATCATCAAACTTAATTAAAAAAGTCATTTAAGCCTTTTCACAGTGAGATCTATGCGATATGGCCGAGAAATGTAATTTTGATGTTAACTCCCAAACCGCTGCGCAAAAGTCAACCAAACTTCACCCATTAGTGTATTTTATCACAATCTAGTAGTTACATGTGGAAATTTGGTTATAGGACATTTGATTTGAGCGCAATCCTCAAACTTAGGTCAAAAAAGCCATTTAAGCCTTTTCACAGTGAGATCTATGCGATATGGCCGAGAAATGTAATTTTGATGTTAACTCCCAAACCGCTGCGCAGAAGTCAACCAAACTTCACCCATTAGTGTATTGTATCACAATCTAGTAGTTACATTTGAAAATTTCGTTCTAGGACATTTGGTTTGAGCGCAATCTTTAAACTTAGGTCAAAAAAGCCATTTAAGCCTTTTCACAGTGAGATCTATGCGATATGTCCGAGAAATGTAATTTTGATGTTAACTCCCAAACCGCTGCGCAGAAGTCAACCAAACTTCACCCAATAGTGTATTGTATCACAATCTAGTAGTTACATTTGAAAATTTTGTTCTAGGACATTTTGTTTGAACGCAATCATCAAACTTAATTAAAAAAGTCATTTAAGCCTTTTCACAGTGAGATCTATGCGATATGGCCGAGAAATGTAATTTTGATGTTAACTCCCAAACCGCTGCGCAGAAGTCAACCAAACGTCACCCAATAGTGTATTGTATCACAATCTAGTAGTTACATTTGAAAATTTTGTTCTAGGAAATTTTGTTTGAGCGCAATCATCAAACTTAATTAAAAAAGTCATTTAAGCCTTTTCACAGTGAGATCTATGCGATGTGGCCGAGAAATGTAATTTTGATGTTAACTCCCAAACCGCTGCGCAGAAGTAAACCAAACTTCACCCATTAGTGTATTTTATCACAATCTAGTAGTTACATGTGGAAATTTGGTTCTAGGACATTTGATTTGTGCGCAATCCTCAAACTTAGGTCAAAAAAGCCATTTAAGCCTTTTCACAGTGAGATCTATGCGATATGGCCGAGAAATGTAATTTTGATGTTAACTCCCAAACCGCTGCGCAGAAGTCAACCAAACTTCACCCAATAGTGTATTGTATCACAATCTAGTAGTTACATTTGAAAATTTTGTTCTAGGACATTTTGTTTGAACGCATTCATCAAACTTAATTAAAAAAGTCATTTAAGCCTTTTCACAGTGAGATCTATGCGATATGGCCTAGAAATGTAATTTTGATGTTAACTCCCAAACCGCTGCGCAGAAGTCAACCAAACTTCACCCATTAGTGTATTGTATCACAATCTAGTAGTTACATGTGGAAATTTGGTTATAGGACATTTGATTTGAGCGCAATCCTCAAATTTAGGTCAAAAAAGCCATTTAAGCCTTTTCACAGTGAGATCTATGCGATATGGCCGAGAAATGTAATTTTGATGTTAACTCCCAAACCGCTGCGCAGAAGTCAACCAAACTTCACCCAATAGTGTATTGTATCACAATCTAGTAGTTACATTTGAAAATTTTGTTCTAGGAAATTTTGTTTGAGCGCAATCATCAAACTTAATTAAAAAATCATTTAAGCCTTTTCACAGTGAGATCTATGCGATATGGCCGAGAAATGTAATTTTGATGTTAACTCCCAAACCGCTGCGCAGAAGTCAACCAAACTTCACCCATTAGTGTATTTTATCACAATCTAGTAGTTACATGTGGAAATTTGGTTCTAGGACATTTGATTTGAGCGCAATCCTCAAACTTAGGTCAAAAAAGCCATTTAAGCCTTTTCACAGTGATATCTATGCGATATGGCCGAGAAATGTAATTTTGATGTTCACTCCCAAACCGCTGCGCAGAAGTCAACCAAACTTCACCCATTAGTGTATTGTATCACAATCTAGTAGTTACATGTGGAAATTTGGTTATAGGACATTTGATTTGAGCGCAATCCTCAAACTTAGGTCAAAAAAGCCATTTAAGCCTTTTCACAGTGAGATCTATGCGATATGGCCGAGAAATGTAATTTTGATGTTAACTCCCAAACCGCTGCGCAGAAGTCAACCAAACTTCACCCAATAGTGTATTGTATCACAATCTAGTAGTTACATTTGAAAATTTTGTTCTAGGACATTTTGTTTGAACGCAATCATCAAACTTAATTAAAAAAGTCATTTAAGCCTTTTCACAGTGAGATCTATGCGATATGGCCGAGAAATGTAATTTTGATGTTAACTCCCAAACCGCTGCGCAGAAGTCAACCAAACTTCACCCAATAGTGTATTGTATCACAATCTAGTAGTTACATTTGAAAATTTTGTTCTAGGAAATTTTGTTTGAGCGCAATCATCAAACTTAATTAAAAAAGTCATTTAAGCCTTTTCACAGTGAGATCTATGCGATATGGCCGAGAAATGTAATTTTGATGTTAACTCCCAAACCGCTGCGCAGAAGTCAACCAAACTTCACCCATTAGTGTATTTTATCACAATCTAGTAGTTACATATGGAAATTTGGTTCTAGGACATTTGATTTGAGCGCAATCCTCAAACTTAGGTCAAAAAAGCCATTTAAGCCTTTTCACAGTGAGATCTATGCGATATGGCCGAGAAATGTAATTTTGATGTTAACTCCCAAACCGCTGCGCAGAAGTCAACCAAACTTCACCCAATAGTGTATTGTATCACAATCTAGTAGTTACATTTAAAAATTTTGTTCTAGGACATTTTGTTTGAACGCAATCATCAAACTTAATTAAAAAAGTCATTTAAGCCTTTTCACAGTGAGATCTATGCGATATGGCCGAGAAATGTAATTTTGATGTTAACTCCCAAACCGCTGCGCAGAAGTCAACCAAACATCACCCATTAGTGTATTGTATCACTGTCTAGTAGTTACATGTGGAAATTTGGTTATAGGACATTTGATTTGAGCGCAATCCTCAAACTTAGGTCAAAAAAGCCATTTAAGCCTTTTCACAGTGAGATCTATGCGATATGGCCGAGAAATGTAATTTTGATGTTAACTCCCAAACCGCTGCGCAGAAGTCAACCAAACTTCACCCAATAGTGTATTGTATCACAATCTAGTAGTTACATTTGAAAATTTTGTTCTAGGAAATTTTGTTTGAGCGCAATCATCAAACTTAATTAAAAAAGTCATTTAAGCCTTTTCACAGTGAGATCTATGCGATATGGCCGAGAAATGTAATTTTGATGTTAACTCCCAAACCGCTGCGCAGAAGTCAACCAAACTTCACCCATTAGTGTATTTTATCACAATCTAGTAGTTACATGTGGAAATTTGGTTCTAGGACATTTGATTTGAGCGCAATCCTCAAACTTAGGTCAAAAAAGCCATTTAAGCCTTTTCACAGTGAGATCTATGCGATATGGCCGAGAAATGTAATTTTGATGTTAACTCCCAAACCGCTGCGCAGAAGTCAACCAAACTTCACCCATTAGTGTATTGTATCACATTCTAGTAGTTACATTTTAAAATTTCGTTCAAGGACATTTGGTTTGAGCGCAATTATTAAACTTAGGTCAAAAAAGCCATTTAAGCCTTTTCACAGTGAGATCTATGCGATATGGCCGAGAAATGTAATTTTGATGTTAACTCCCAAACCGCTGCGCAGAAGTAAACCAAACTTCACCCATTAGTGTATTGTATCACAATCTAGTAGTTACATGTGGAAATTTGGTTCTAGGACATTTGATTTGAGCGCAATCCTCAAACTTAGGTCAAAAAAGCCATTTAAGCCTTTTCACAGTGAGATCTATGCGATATGGCCGAGAAATGTAATTTTGATGTTAACTCCCAAACCGCTGAGCAGAAGTCAACCAAACTTCACCCAATAGTGTATTGTATCACATTCTAGTAGTTACATTTGAAAATTTCGTTCTAGGACATTTGGTTTGAGCGCAATTATTAAACTTAGGTCAAAAAAGCCATTTAAGCCTTTTCACAGTGAGATCTATGCGATATGGCCGAGAAATGTAATTTTGATGTTAACTCCCAAACCGCTGCGCTGAAGTAAACCAAACTTCACCCATTAGTGTATTGTATCACAATCTAGTAGTTACATGTGGAAATTTGGTTCTAGGACATTTGATTTGTGCGCAATCCTCAAACTTAGGTCAAAAAAGCCATTTAAGCCTTTTCACAGTGAGATCTATGCGATATGGCCGAGAAATGTAATTTTGATGTTAACTCCCAAACCGCTGCGCAGAAGTCAACTAAACTTCACCCAATAGTGTATTGTATCACATTCTAGTAGTTACATTTGAAAATTTCGTTCTAGGACATTTGGTTTGAGCGCAATCATTAAACTTAATTAAAAAAGTCATTTAAGCCTTTTCACAGTGAGATCTATGCGATATGGCCGAGAAATGTAATTTTGATGTTAACTACCAAACCGCTGCGCAGAAGTCAACCAAACTTCACCCAATAGTGTATTGTATCACAATCTAGTAGTTACATTTGAAAATTTTGTTCTAGGACATTTTGTTTGAACGCAATCATCAAACTTAATTAAAAAAGTCATTTAAGCCTTTTCACAGTGAGATCTATGCGATATGGCCGAGAAATGTAATTTTGATGTTAACTCCCAAACCGCTGCGCAGAAGTCAACCAAACTTCACCCAATAGTGTATTGTATCACAATCTAGTAGTTACATTTGAAAATTTTGTTCTAGGAAATTTTGTTTGAGCGCAATCATCAAACTTAATTAAAAAAGTCATTTAAGCCTTTTCACAGTGAGATCTATGCGATATGGCCGAGAAATGTAATTTTGATGTTAACTCCCAAACCGCTGCGCAGAAGTCAACCAAACTTCACCCAATAGTGTATTGTATCACATTCTAGTAGTTACATTTGAAAATTTCGTTCTAGGACATTTGGTTTGAGCGCAATCCTCAAACTTAGGTCAAAAAAGCCATTTAAGCCTTTTCACAGTGAGATCTATGCGATATGGCCGAGAAATGTAATTTTGATGTTAACTCCCAAACCGCTGCGCAGAAGTCAACCAAACTTCACCCAATAGTGTATTGTATCACAATCTAGTAGTTACATTTGAAAATTTTGTTCTAGGACATTTTGTTTGAACGCAATCATCAAACTTAATTAAAAAAGTCATTTAAGCCTTTTCACAGTGAGATCTATGCCATATGGCCGAGAAATGTAATTTTGATGTTAACTCCCAAACCGCTGCGCAGAAGTCAACCAAACTTCACCCAATAGTGTATTGTATCACATTCTAGTAGTTACATTTTAAAATTTCGTTCAAGGACATTTGGTTTGAGCGCAATTATTAAACTTAGGTCAAAAAAGCCATTTAAGCCTTTTCACAGTGAGATCTATGCGATATGGCCGAGAAATGTAATTTTGATGTTAACTCCCAAACCGCTGCGCAGAAGTAAACCAAACTTCACCCATTAGTGTATTGTATCACAATCTAGTAGTTACATGTGGAAATTTGGTTCTAGGACATTTGATTTGAGCGCAATCCTCAAACTTAGGTCAAAAAAGCCATTTAAGCCTTTTCACAGTGAGATCTATGCGATATGGCCGAGAAATGTAATTTTGATGTTAACTCCCAAACCGCTGCGCAGAAGTCAACCAAACTTCACCCATTAGTGTATTGTATCACAATCTAGTAGTTACATGTGGAAATTTGGTTATAGGACATTTGATTTGAGCGCAATCCTCAAACTTAGGTCAAAAAAGCCATTTAAGCCTTTTCACAGTGAGATCTATGCGATATGGCCGAGAAATGTAATTTTGATGTTAACTCCCAAACCGCTGCGCAGAAGTCAACCAAACTTCACCCAATAGTGTATTGTATCACAATCTAGTAGTTACATTTGAAAATTTTGTTCTAGGAAATTTTGTTTGAGCGCAATCATCAAACTTAATTAAAAAAGTCATTTAAGCCTTTTCACAGTGAGATCTATGCGATATGGCCGAGAAATGTAATTTTGATGTTAACTCCCAAACCGCTGCGCAGAAGTCAACCAAACTTCACCCATTAGTGTATTTTATCACAATCTAGTAGTTACATGTGAAAATTTGGTTCTAGGACATTTGATTTGAGCGCAATCCTCAAACTTAGGTCAAAAAAGCCATTTAAGCCTTTTCACAGTGAGATCTATGCGATATGGCCGAGAAATGTAATTTTGATGTTAACTCCCAAACCGCTGCGCAGAAGACAACCAAACTTCACCCAATAGTGTATTGTATCACATTCTAGTAGTTACGTTTGAAAATTTCGTTCTAGGACATTTGGTTTGAGCGCAATCCTCAAACTTAGGTCAAAAAAGCCATTTAAGCCTTTTCACAGTGAGATCTATGCGATATGGCCGAGAAATGTAATTTTGATGTTAACTCCCAAACCGCTGCGCAGAAGTCAACCAAACTTCACCCAATAGTGTATTGTATCACAATCTAGTAGTTACATTTGAAAATTTTGTTCTAGGACATTTTGTTTGAACGCAATCATCAAACTTAATTAAAAAAGTCATTTAAGCCTTTTCACAGTGAGATCTATGCGATATGGCCGAGAAATGTAATTTTGATGTTAACTCCCAAACCGCTGCGCAGAAGTCAACCAAACTTCACCCAATATTGTATTGTATCACATTCTAGTAGTTACATTTTAAAATTTCGTTCAAGGACATTTGGTTTGAGCGCAATTATTAAACTTAGGTCAAAAAAGCCATTTAAGCCTTTTCACAGTGAGATCTATGCGATATGGCCGAGAAATGTAATTTTGATGTTAACTCCCAAACCGCTGCGCAGAAGTAAACCAAACTTCACCCATTAGTGTATTGTATCACAATCTAGTAGTTACATGTGGAAATTTGGTTCTAGGACATTTGATTTGAGCGCAATCCTCAAACTTAGGTCAAAAAAGCCATTTAAGCCTTTTCACAGTGAGATCTATGCGATATGGCCGAGAAATGTAATTTTGATGTTAACTCCCAAACCGCTGCGCAGAAGTCAACCAAACTTCACCCATTAGTGTATTGTATCACAATCTAGTAGTTACATGTGGAAATTTGGTTATAGGACATTTGATTTGAGCGCAATCCTCAAACTTAGGTCAAAAAAGCCATTTAAGCCTTTTCACAGTGAGATCTATGCGATATGGCCGAGAAATGTAATTTTGATGTTAACTCCCAAACCGCTGCGCAGAAGTCAACCAAACTTCACCCATTAGTGTATTGTATCACAATCTAGTAGTTACATGTGGAAATTTGGTTATAGGACATTTGATTTGAGCGCAATCCTCAAACTTAGGTCAAAAAAGCCATTTAAGCCTTTTCACAGTGAGATCTATGCGATATGGCCGAGAAATGTAATTTTGATAACTCCCAAACCGCTGCGCAGAAGTCAACCAAACTTCACCCAATAGTGTATTGTATCACATTCTAGTAGTTACATTTTAAAATTTCGTTCAAGGACATTTGGTTTGAGCGCAATTATTAAACTTAGGTCAAAAAAGCCATTTAAGCCTTTTCACAGTGAGATCTATGCGATATGGCCGAGAAATGTAATTTTGATGTTAACTCCCAAACCGCTGCGCAGAAGTCAACCAAACTTCACCCAATAGTGTATTGTATCACAATCTAGTAGTTACATTTGAAAATTTTGTTCTAGGACATTTTGTTTGAACGCAATCATCAAACTTAATTAAAAAAGTCATTTAAGCCTTTTAACAGTGAGATCTATGCGATATGGCCGAGAAATGTAATTTTGATGTTAACTCCCAAACCGCTGCGCAGAAGTCAACCAAACTTCACCCAATAGTGTATTGTATCACAATCTAGTAGTTACATTTGAAAATTTTGTTCTAGGAAATTTTGTTTGAGCGCAATCATCAAACTTAATTAAAAAAGTCATTTAAGCCTTTTCACAGTGAGATCTATGCGATATGGCCGAGAAATGTAATTTTGATGTTAACTCCCAAACCGCTGCGCAGAAGTCAACCAAACTTCACCCATTAGTGTATTTTATCACAATCTAGTAGTTACATGTGGAAATTTGGTTCTAGGACATTTGATTTGAGCGCAATCCTCAAACTTAGGTCAAAAAAGCCATTTAAGCCTTTTCACAGTGAGATCTATGCGATATGGCCGAGAAATGTAATTTTGATGTTAACTCCCAAACCGCTGCGCAGAAGTCAACCAAACTTCACCCAATAGTGTATTGTATCACAATCTAGTAGTTACATTTGAAAATTTTGTTCCAGGACATTTTGTTTGAACGCATTCATCAAACTTAATTAAAAAAGTCATTTAAGCCTTTTCACAGTGAGATCTATGCGATATGGCCGAGAAATGTAATTTTGATGTTAACTCCCAAACCGCTGCGCAGAAGTCAACCAAACTTCACCCATTAGTGTATTGTATCACAATCTAGTAGTTACATGTGGAAATTTGGTTATAGGACATTTGATTTGAGCGCAATCCTCAAACTTAGGTCAAAAAAGCCATTTAAGCCTTTTCACAGTGAGATCTATGCGATATGGCCGAGAAATGTAATTTTGATGTTCACTCCCAAACCGCTGCGCAGAAGTCAACCAAACTTCACCCAATAGTGTATTGTATCACAATCTAGTAGTTACATTTGAAAATTTTGTTCTAGGACATTTTGTTTGAACGCAATCATCAAACTTAATTAAAAAAGTCATTTAAGCCTTTTCACAGTGAGATCTATGCGATATGGCCGAGAAATGTAATTTTGATGTTAACTCCCAAACCGCTGCGCAGAAGTCAACCAAACTTCACCCAATAGTGTATTGTATCACAATCTAGTAGTTACATTTGAAAATTTTGTTCTAGGAAATTTTGTTTGAGCGCAATCATCAAACTTAATTAAAAAAGTCATTTAAGCCTTTTCACAGTGAGATCTATGCGATATGGCCGAGAAACGTAATTTTGATGTTAACTCCCAAACCGCTGCGCAGAAGTCAACCAAACTTCACCCAATAGTGTATTTTATCACAATCTAGTAGTTACATGTGGAAATTTGGTTCTAGGACATTTGATTTGAGCGCAATCCTCAAACTTAGGTCAAAAAAGCCATTTAAGCCTTTTCACAGTGAGATCTATGCGATATGGCCGAGAAATGTAATTTTGATGTTAACTCCCAAACCGCTGCGCAGAAGTCAACCAAACTTCACCCAATAGTGTATTGTATCACAATCTAGTAGTTACATTTGAAAATTTAGTTCTAGGACATTTGGTTTGAGCGCAATCCTCAAACTTAGGTCCAAAAAGCCATTTAAGCCTTTTCACAGTGAGATCTATGCGATATGGCCGAGAAATGTAATTTTGATGTTAACTCCCAAACCGCTGCGCAGAAGTCAACCAAACTTCACCCAATAGTGTATTGTATCACAATCTAGTAGTTACATTTGAAAATTTTGTTCTAGGACATTTTGTTTGAACGCAATCATCAAACTTAATTAAAAAAGTCATTTAAGCCTTTTCACAGTGAGATCTATGCGATATGGCCGAGAAATGTAATTTTGATGTTAACTCCCAAACCGCTGCGCAGAAGTCAACCAAACTTCACCCAATAGTGTATTGTATCACATTCTAGTAGTTACATTTTAAAATTTCGTTCAAGGACATTTGGTTTGAGCGCAATTATTAAACTTAGGTCAAAAAAGCCATTTAAGCCTTTTCACAGTGAGATCTATGCGATATGGCCGAGAAATGTAATTTTGATGTTAACTCCCAAACCGCTGCGCAGAAGTAAACCAAACTTCACCCATTAGTGTATTGTATCACAATCTAGTAGTTACATGTGGAAATTTGGTTCTAGGACATTTGATTTGAGCGCAATCCTCAAACTTAGGTCAAAAAAGCCATTTAAGCCTTTTCACAGTGAGATCTATGCGATATGGCCGAGAAATGTAATTTTGATGTTAACTCCCAAACCGCTGCGCAGAAGTCAACCAAACTTCACCCAATAGTGTATTTTATCACAATCTAGTAGTTACATTTAGAAATTTAGTTCTAGGACATTTGGTTTGAGCGCAATCTTCAAACTTAATTAAAAAAAGTCATTTAAGCCTTTTCACAGTGAGATCTATGCGATATGGCCGAGAAATGTAATTTTGATGTTAACTCCCAAACCGCTGCGCAGAAGTCAACCAAACTTCACCCAATAGTGTATTTTATCACAATCTAGTAGTTACATTTGGAAATTTAGTTTTAGGACATTTGGTTTGAGCGCAATCTTCAAACTTAATTAAAAAAAGTCATTTAAGCCTTTTGACAGTGAGATCTATGCGATATGGCTGAGAAATGTAATTTTGATGTTAACTCCCAAACCGCTGCGCAGAAGTAAACCAAACTTCACCCAATAGTGTATTTTATCATAATCTAGTAGTTACATTTGGAAATTTAGTTCTAGGACATTTGATTTGAGCGCAATTCTCAAACTTAGGTCAAAAAATCCATTTAAGCCTTTTCACAGTGAGATCTATGCGATATGGCCGAGAAGTGTAATTTTGATGTTAACTCCCAAACCGCTGCGCAGAAGTCAACCAAACTTCACCCAATAGTGTATTTTATCAAAATCTAGTAGTTACATGTGGAAATTTAGTTTTAGGACATTTGGTTTGAGCGCAATCTTCAAACTTAATTAAAAAAAGTCATTTAAGCCTTTTCACAGTGAGATCTATGCGATATGGCCGAGAAATGTAATTTTGATGTTAACTCCCAAACCGCTGCGCAGAAGTAAACCAAACTTCACCCAATAGTGTATTTTATCATAATCTAGTAGTTACATTTGGAAATTTAGTTCTAGGACATTTGATTTGAGCGCAATTCTCAAACTTAGGTCAAAACAGCCATTTAAGCCTTTTCACAGTGAGATCTATGCGATATGGCCGAGAAATGTAATTTTGATGTTAACTCCCAAACCGCTGCACAGAAGTCAACCAAACTTCACCCAATAGTGTATTTTATCACAATCTAGTAGTTACATTTAAAAATTTAGTTCTAGGACATTTGGTTTGAGCGCAATCATCAAACTTAGGTCAAAAAAGCCATTTAAGCCTTTTCACAGTGAGATCTATGCGATATGGCTGAGAAATGTAATTTTGATGTTAACTCCCAAACCGCTGCGCAGAAGTCAACCAAACTTCACCCAATAGTGTATTTTATCACAATCTAGTAGTTACATTTAGAAATTTAGTTCTAGGACATTTGGTTTGAGCGCAATCTTCAAACTTAATTAAAAAAAGTCATTTAAGCCTTTTCACAGTGAGATCTATGCGATATGGCCGAGAAATGTAATTTTGATGTTAACTCCCAAACCGCTGCGCAGAAGTCAACCAAACTTCACCCAATAGTGTATTTTATCACAATCTAGTAGTTACATTTGGAAATTTAGTTTTAGGACATTTGGTTTGAGCGCAATCTTCAAACTTAATTAAAAAAAGTCATTTAAGCCTTTTGACAGTGAGATCTATGCGATATGGCTGAGAAATGTAATTTTGATGTTAACTCCCAAACCGCTGCGCAGAAGTAAACCAAACTTCACCCAATAGTGTATTTTATCATAATCTAGTAGTTACATTTGGAAATTTAGTTCTAGGACATTTGATTTGAGCGCAATTCTCAAACTTAGGTCAAAAAAGCCATTTAAGCCTTTTCACAGTGAGATCTATGCGATATGGCCGAGAAGTGTAATTTTGATGTTAACTCCCAAACCGCTGCGCAGAAGTCAACCAAACTTCACCCAATAGTGTATTTTATCAAAATCTATTAGTTACATGTGGAAATTTAGTTTTAGGACATTTGGTTTGAGCGCAATCTTCAAACTTAATTAAAAAAAGTCATTTAAGCCTTTTCACAGTGAGATCTATGCGATATGGCCGAGAAATGTAATTTTTATGTTAACTCCCAAACCGCTGCGCAGAAGTAAACCAAACTTCACCCAATAGTGTATTTTATCATAATCTAGTAGTTACATTTGGAAATTTAGTTCTAGGACATTTGATTTGAGCGCAATTCTCAAACTTAGGTCAAAAAAGCCATTTAAGCCTTTTCACAGTGAGATCTATGCGATATGGCCGAGAAATGTAATTTTGATGTTAACTCCCAAACCGCTGCGCAGAAGTCAACCAAACTTCACCAATAGTGTATTTTATCACAATCTAGTAGTTACATTTGGAAATTTAGTTCTAGGACATTTGGTTTGAGCGCAATCATCAAACTTAGGTCAAAAAAGCCATTTAAGCCTTTTCACAGTGAGATCTATGCGATATGGCTGAGAAATGTAATTTTATTGTTAACTCCCAAACCGCTGCGCAGAAGTCAACCAAACTTCACCCAATAGTGTATTTTATCAGAATCTAGTAGTTACATTTAGAAATTTAGTTCTAGGACATTTGGTTTGAGCGCAATCTTCAAACTTAATTAAAAAAAGTCATTTAAGCCTTTTCACAGTGAGATCTATGCGATATGGCCGAGAAATGTAATTTTGATGTTAACTCCCAAACCGCTGCGCAGAAGTCAACCAAACTTCACCCAATAGTGTATTGTATCACAATCTAGTAGTTACATGTGGAAATTTGGTTCTAGGACATTTGATTTGAGCGCAATCCTCAAACTTAGGTCAAAAAAGCCATTTAAGCCTTTTCACAGTGAGATCTATGCGATATGGCCGAGAAATGTAATTTTGATGTTCACTCCCAAACCGCTGCGCAGAAGTCAACCAAACTTCACCCAATAGTGTATTTTATCACAATCTAGTAGTTACATTTAGAAATTTAGTTCTAGGACATTTGGTTTGAGCGCAATCTTCAAACTTAATTAAAAAAAGTCATTTAAGCCTTTTCACAGTGAGATCTATGCGATATGGCCGAGAAATGTAATTTTGATGTTAACTCCCAAACCGCTGCGCAGAAGTCAACCAAACTTCACCCAATAGTGTATTGTATCACAATCTAGTAGTTACATGTGGAAATTTGGTTCTAGGACATTTGATTTGAGCGCAATCCTCAAACTTAGGTCAAAAAAGCCATTTAAGCCTTTTCACAGTGAGATCTATGCGATATGGCTGAGAAATGTAATTTTGATGTTAACTCCCAAACCGCTGCGCAGAAGTCAACCAAACTTCACCCAATAGTGTATTTTATCACAATCTAGTAGTTACATTTAGAAATTTAGTTCTAGGACATTTGGTTTGAGCGCAGTCTTCAAACTTAATTAAAAAAAGTCATTTAAGCCTTTTCACAGTGAGATCTATGCGATATGGCCGAGAAATGTAATTTTGATGTTAACTCCCAAACCGCTGCGCAGAAGTCAACCAAACTTCACCCAATAGTGTATTTTATCACAATCTAGTAGTTACATTTGGAAATTTAGTTTTAGGACATTTGGTTTGAGCGCAATCTTCAAACTTAATTAAAAAAAGTCATTTAAGCCTTTTGACAGTGAGATCTATGCGATATGGCTGAGAAATGTAATTTTGATGTTAACTCCCAAACCGCTGCGCAGAAGTAAACCAAACTTCACCCAATAGTGTATTTTATCATAATCTAGTAGTTACATTTGGAAATTTAGTTCTAGGACATTTGATTTGAGCGCAATTCTCAAACTTAGGTCAAAAAAGCCATTTAAGCCTTTTCACAGTGAGATCTATGCGATATGGCCGAGAAGTGTAATTTTGATGTTAACTCCCAAACCGCTGCGCAGAAGTCAACCAAACTTCACCCAATAGTGTATTTTATCAAAATCTAGTAGTTACATGTGGAAATTTAGTTTTAGGACATTTGGTTTGAGCGCAATCTTCAAACTTAATTAAAAAAAGTCATTTAAGCCTTTTCATAGTGAGATCTATGCGATATGGCCGAGAAATGTAATTTTGATGTTAACTCCCAAACCGCTGCGCAGAAGTAAACCAAACTTCACCCAATAGTGTATTTTATCATAATCTAGTAGTTACATTTGGAAATTTAGTTCTAGGACATTTGATTTGAGCGCAATTCTCAAACTTAGGTCAAAACAGCCATTTAAGCCTTTTCACAGTGAGATCTATGCGATATGGCCGAGAAATGTAATTTTGATGTTCACTCCCAAACCGCTGCGCAGAAGTCAACCAAACTTCACCCAATAGTGTATTTTATCACAATCTAGTAGTTACATTTAAAAATTTAGTTCTAGGACATTTGGTTTGAGCGCAATCATCAAACTTAGGTCAAAAAAGCCATTTAAGCCTTTTCACAGTGAGATCTATGCGATATGGCTGAGAAATGTAATTTTGATGTTAACTCCCAAACCGCTGCGCAGAAGTCAACCAAACTTCACCCAATAGTGTATTTTATCACAATCTAGTAGTTACATTTAGAAATTTAGTTCTAGGACATTTGGTTTGAGCGCAATCTTCAAACTTAATTAAAAAAAGTCATTTAAGCCTTTTCACAGTGAGATCTATGCGATATGGCCGAGAAATGTAATTTTGATGTTAACTCCCAAACCGCTGCGCAGAAGTCAACCAAACTTCACCCAATAGTGTATTTTATCACAATCTAGTAGTTACATTTGGAAATTTAGTTTTAGGACATTTGGTTTGAGCGCAATCTTCAAACTTAATTAAAAAAAGTCATTTAAGCCTTTTGACAGTGAGATCTATGCGATATGGCTGAGAAATGTAATTTTGATGTTAACTCCCAAACCGCTGCGCAGAAGTAAACCAAACTTCACCCAATAGTGTATTTTATCATAATCTAGTAGTTACATTTGGAAATTTAGTTCTAGGACATTTGATTTGAGCGCAATTCTCAAACTTAGGTCAAAAAAGCCATTTAAGCCTTTTCACAGTGAGATCTATGCGATATGGCCGAGAAGTGTAATTTTGATGTTAACTCCCAAACCGCTGCGCAGAAGTCAACCAAACTTCACCCAATAGTGTATTTTATCAAAATCTAGTAGTTACATGTGGAAATTTAGTTTTAGGACATTTGGTTTGAGCGCAATCTTCAAACTTAATTAAAAAAAGTCATTTAAGCCTTTTCACAGTGAGATCTATGCGATATGGCCGAGAAATGTAATTTTGATGTTAACTCCCAAACCGCTGCGCAGAAGTCAACCAAACTTCACCCAATAGTGTATTGTATCACAATCTAGTAGTTACATGTGGAAATTTGGTTCTAGGACATTTGATTTGAGCGCAATCCTCAAACTTAGGTCAAAAAAGCCATTTAAGCCTTTTCACAGTGAGATCTATGCGATATGGCCGAGAAATGTAATTTTGATGTTCACTCCCAAACCGCTGCGCAGAAGTCAACCAAACTTCACCCATTAGTGTATTGTATCACAATCTAGTAGTTACATATGGAAATTTGGTTTTAGGACATTTGATTTGAGCGCAATCCTCAAACTTAGGTCAAAAAAGCCATTTAAGCCTTTTCAGAGTGAGATCTATGCGATATGGCCGAGAAATGTAATTTTGATGTTAACTCCCAAACCGCTGCGCAGAAGTAAACCAAACTTCACCCAATAGTGTATTTTATCATAATCTAGTAGTTACATTTGGAAATTTAGTTCTAGGACATTTGATTTGAGCGCAATTCTCAAACTTAGGTCAAAAAAGCCATTTAAGCCTTTTCACAGTGAGATCTATGCGATATGGCCGAGAAATGTAATTTTGATGTTAACTCCCAAACCGCTGCGCAGAAGTCAACCAAACTTCACCCAATAGTGTATTTTATCACAATCTAGTAGTTACATTTGGAAATTTAGTTCTAGGACATTTGGTTTGAGCGCAATCATCAAACTTAGGTCAAAAAAGCCATTTAAGCCTTTTCACAGTGAGATCTATGCGATATGGCTGAGAAATGTAATTTTGATGTTAACTCCCAAACCGCTGCGCAGAAGTCAACCAAACTTCACCCATTAGTGTATTGTATCACAATCTAGTAGTTACATATGGAAATTTGGTTTTAGGACATTTGATTTGAGCGCAATCCTCAAACTTAGGTCAAAAAAGCCATTTAAGCCTTTTCACAGTGAGATCTATGCGATATGGCCGAGAAATGTAATTTTGATGTTAACTCCCAAACCGCTGCGCAGAAGTCAACCAAACTTCACCCAATAGTGTATTTTATCACAATCTAGTAGTTACATTTAGAAATTTAGTTCTAGGACATTTGGTTTGAGCGCAATCATCAAACTTAGGTCAAAAAAGCCATTTAAGCCTTTTCACAGTGAGATCTATGCGATATGGCTGAGAAATGTAATTTTGATGTTAACTCCCAAACCGCTGCGCAGAAGTCAACCAAACTTCACCCAATAGTGTATTTTATCACAATCTAGTAGTTACATTTGGAAATTTAGTTCTAGGACATTTGGTTTGAGCGCAATCATCAAACTTAGGTCAAAAATGCCATTTAAGCCTTTTCATAGTGAGATCTATGCGATATGGCCGAGAAATGTAATTTTGATGTTAACTCCCAAACCGCTGCGCAGAAGTCAACCAAACTTCACCCAATAGTGTATTTTATCACAATCTAGGAGTTACATTTGGAAATTTAGTTTTAGGACATTTGGTTTGAGCGCAATCTTCAAACTTAATTAAAAAAAGTCATTTAAGCCTTTTCACAGTGAGATCTATGCGATATGGCCGAGAAATGTAATTTTGATGTTAACTCCCAAACCGCTGCGCAGAAGTAAACCAAACTTCACCCAATAGTGTATTTTATCATAATCTAGTAGTTACATTTGGAAATTTAGTTCTAGGACATTTGATTTGAGCGCAATTCTCAAACTTAGGTCAAAAAAGCCATTTAAGCCTTTTCACAGTGAGATCTATGCGATATGGCCGAGAAGTGTAATTTTGATGTTAACTCCCAAACCGCTGCGCAGAAGTCAACCAAACTTCACCCAATAGTGTATTGTATCACAATCTAGTAGTTACATTTGGAAATTTCGTTCTAGGACATTTGGTTTGAGCGCAATCATCAAACTTAATTAAAAAAGTCATTTAAGCCTTTTCACAGTGAGATCTATGCGATATGGCCGAGAAATGTAATTTTGATGTTCACTCCCAAACCGCTGCGCAGAAGTAAACCAAACTTCAACCAATAGTGTATTGTATCACAATCTAGTAGTTACATGTGGAAATTTGGTTCTAGGACATTTGATTTGAGCGCAATCCTCAAACTTAGGTCAAAAAAGCCATTTAAGCCTTTTCACAGTGAGATCTATGCGATATGGCCGAGAAATGTAATTTTGATGTTCACTCCCAAACCGCTGCGCAGAAGTCAACCAAACTTCACCCAATAGTGTATTTTATCACAATCTAGTAGTTACATTTAAAAATTTAGTTCTAGGACATTTGGTTTGAGCGCAATCATCAAACTTAGGTCAAAAAAGCCATTTAAGCCTTTTCACAGTGAGATCTATGCGATATGGCTGAGAAATGTAATTTTGATGTTAACTCCCAAACCGCTGCGCAGAAGTCAACCAAACTTCACCCAATAGTGTATTTTATCACAATCTAGTAGTTACATTTAGAAATTTAGTTCTAGGACATTTGGTTTGAGCGCAGTCTTCAAACTTAATTAAAAAAAGTCATTTAAGCCTTTTCACAGTGAGATCTATGCGATATGGCCGAGAAATGTAATTTTGATGTTAACTCCCAAACCGCTGCGCAGAAGTCAACCAAACTTCACCCAATAGTGTATTTTATCACAATCTAGTAGTTACATTTGGAAATTTAGTTTTAGGACATTTGGTTTGAGCGCAATCTTCAAACTTAATTAAAAAAAGTCATTTAAGCCTTTTGACAGTGAGATCTATGCGATATGGCTGAGAAATGTAATTTTGATGTTAACTCCCAAAGCGCTGCGCAGAAGTAAACCAAACTTCACCCAATAGTGTATTTTATCATAATCTAGTAGTTACATTTGGAAATTTAGTTCTAGGACATTTGATTTGAGCGCAATTCTCAAACTTAGGTCAAAAAAGCCATTTAAGCCTTTTCACAGTGAGATCTATGCGATATGGCCGAGAAGTGTAATTTTGATGTTAACTCCCAAACCGCTGCGCAGAAGTCAACCAAACTTCACCCAATAGTGTATTTTATCAAAATCTAGTAGTTACATGTGGAAATTTAGTTTTAGGACATTTGGTTTGAGCGCAATCTTCAAACTTAATTAAAAAAAGTCATTTAAGCCTTTTCACAGTGAGATCTATGCGATATGGCCGAGAAATGTAATTTTGATGTTCACTCCCAAACCGCTGCGCAGAAGTCAACCAAACTTCACCCAATAGTGTATTGTATCACAATCTAGTAGTTACATGTGGAAATTTGGTTCTAGGACATTTGATTTGAGCGCAATCCTCAAACTTAGGTCAAAAAAGCCATTTAAGCCTTTTCACAGTGAGATCTATGCGATATGGCCGAGAAATGTAATTTTGATGTTAACTCCCAAACCGCTGCGCAGAAGTCAACCAAACTTCACCCAGTAGTGTATTGTATCACAATTTAGTAGTTACATGTGGAAATTTGGTTCTAGGACATTTGATTTGAGCGCAATTCTCAAACTTAGGTCAAAAAAGCCATTTAAGCCTTTTCACAGTGAGATCTATGCGATATGGCTGAGAAATGTCATTTTGATGTTAACTCCCAAACCGCTGCGCAGAAGTCAACCAAACTTCACCCAATAGTGTATTTTATCACAATCTAGTAGTTACATTTAGAAATTTTGTTCTATGACATTTGGTTTGAGCGCAATCTTCAAACTTAGGTCAAAAAAGCCATTTAAGCCTTTTCACAGTGAGATCTATGCGATATGGCCGAGAAATGTAATTTTGATGTTAACTCCCAAACCGCTGCGCAGAAGTCAACCAAACTTCACCCAATAGTGTATTTTATCACAATCTAGTAGTTACATTTGGAAATTTAGTTTTAGGACATTTGGTTTGAGCGCAATCTTCAAATTTAATTAAAAAAAGTCATTTAAGCCTTTTCACAGTGAGATCTATGCGATATGGCCGAGAAATGTAATTTTGATGTTCACTCCCAAACCGCTGCGCAGAAGTCAACCAAACTTCACCCAATAGTGTATTGTATCACAATCTAGTAGTTACATGTGGAAATTTGGTTCTATAGGACATTTGATTTGAGCGCAATCCTCAAACGTAGGTCAAAAAAGCCATTTAAGCCTTTTCACAGTGAGATCTATGCGATATGGCCGAGAAATGTAATTTTGATGTTAACTCCCAAACCGCTGCGCAGAAGTCAACCAAACTTCACCCAATAGTGTATTGTATCACAATTTATTAGTTACATGTGGAAATTTGGTTCTAGAACATTTGATTTGAGCGCAATTCTCAAACTTAGGTCAAAAATGCCATTTAAGCCTTTTCACAGTGAGATCTATGCGATATGGCCGAGAAATGTAATTTTGATGTTAACTCCCAAACCGCTGCGCAGAAGTCAACCAAACTTCACCCAATAGTGTATTTTATCACAATCTAGTAGTTACATTTGGAAATTTAGTTTTAGGACATTTGGTTTGAGCGCAATCTTCAAACTTAATTAAAAAAAGTCATTTAAGCCTTTTCACAGTGAGATCTATGCGATATGGCCGAGAAATGTAATTTTGATGTTAACTCCCAAACCGCTTCGCAGAAGTAAACCAAACTTCACCCAATAGTGTATTTTATCATAATCTAGTAGTTACATTTGGAAATTTAGTTCTAGGACATTTGATTTGAGCGCAATTCTCAAACTTAGGTCAAAACAGCCATTTAAGCCTTTTCACAGTGAGATCTATGCGATATGGCCGAGAAATGTAATTTTGATGTTAACTCCCAAACCGCTGCGCAGAAGTCAACCAAACTTCACCCAATAGTGTATTTTATCACAATCTAGTAGTTACATTTAAAAATTTAGTTCTAGGACATTTGGTTTGAGCGCAATCATCAAACTTAGGTCAAAAAAGCCATTTAAGCCTTTTCACAGTGAGATCTCTGCGATATGGCTGAGAAATGTAATTTTGATGTTAACTCCCAAACCGCTGCGCAGAAGTCAACCAAACTTCACCCAATAGTGTATTTTATCACAATCTAGTAGTTACATTTAGAAATTTAGTTCTAGGACATTTGGTTTGAGCGCAATCTTCAAACTTAATTAAAAAAAGTCATTTAAGCCTTTTCACAGTGAGATCTATGCGATATGGCCGAGAAATGTAATTTTGATGTTAACTCCCAAACCGCTGCGCAGAAGTCAACCAAACTTCACCCAATAGTGTATTTTATCACAATCTAGTAGTTACATTTAGAAATTTAGTTCTAGGACATTTGGTTTGAGCGCAGTCTTCAAACTTAATTAAAAAAAGTCATTTAAGCCTTTTCACAGTGAGATCTATGCGATATGGCCGAGAAATGTAATTTTGATGTTAACTCCCAAACCGCTGCGCAGAAGTCAACCAAACTTCACCCAATAGTGTATTTTATCACAATCTAGTAGTTACATTTGGAAATTTAGTTTTAGGACATTTGGTTTGAGCGCAATCTTCAAACTTAATTAAAAAAAGTCATTTAAGCCTTTTGACAGTGAGATCTATGCGATATGGCTGAGAAATGTAATTTTGATGTTAACTCCCAAACCGCTGCGCAGAAGTAAACCAAACTTCACCCAATAGTGTATTTTATCATAATCTAGTAGTTACATTTGGAAATTTAGTTCTAGGACATTTGATTTGAGCGCAATTCTCAAACTTAGGTCAAAAAAGCCATTTAAGCCTTTTCACAGTGAGATCTATGCGATATGGCCGAGAAGTGTAATTTTGATGTTAACTCCCAAACCGCTGCGCAGAAGTCAACCAAACTTCACCCAATAGTGTATTTTATCAAAATCTAGTAGTTACATGTGGAAATTTAGTTTTAGGACATTTGGTTTGAGCGCAATCTTCAAACTTAATTAAAAAAAGTCATTTAAGCCTTTTCACAGTGAGATCTATGCGATATGGCTGAGAAATGTAATTTTGATGTTAACTCCCAAAGCGCTGCGCAGAAGTAAACCAAACTTCACCCAATAGTGTATTTTATCACAATCTAGTAGTTACATTTGGAAATTTAGTTTTAGGACATTTGGTTTGAGCGCAATCTTCAAACTTAATTAAAAAAAGTCATTTAAGCCTTTTGACAGTGAGATCTATGCGATATGGCTGAGAAATGTAATTTTGATGTTAACTCCCAAAGCGCTGCGCAGAAGTAAACCAAACTTCACCCAATAGTGTATTTTATCATAATCTAGTAGTTACATTTGGAAATTTAGTTCTAGGACATTTGATTTGAGCGCAATTCTCAAACTTAGGTCAAAAAAGCCATTTAAGCCTTTTCACAGTGAGATCTATGCGATATGGCCGAGAAGTGTAATTTTGATGTTAACTCCCAAACCGCTGCGCAGAAGTCAACCAAACTTCACCCAATAGTGTATTTTATCAAAATCTAGTAGTTACATGTGGAAATTTAGTTTTAGGACATTTGGTTTGAGCGCAATCTTCAAACTTAATTAAAAAAAGTCATTTAAGCCTTTTCACAGTGAGATCTATGCGATATGGCCGAGAAATGTAATTTTGATGTTCACTCCCAAACCGCTGCGCAGAAGTCAACCAAACTTCACCCAATAGTGTATTGTATCACAATCTAGTAGTTACATGTGGAAATTTGGTTCTAGGACATTTGATTTGAGCGCAATCCTCAAACTTAGGTCAAAAAAGCCATTTAAGCCTTTTCACAGTGAGATCTATGCGATATGGCCGAGAAATGTAATTTTGATGTTAACTCCCAAACCGCTGCGCAGAAGTCAACCAAACTTCACCCAGTAGTGTATTGTATCACAATTTAGTAGTTACATGTGGAAATTTGGTTCTAGGACATTTGATTTGAGCGCAATTCTCAAACTTAGGTCAAAAAAGCCATTTAAGCCTTTTCACAGTGAGATCTATGCGATATGGCTGAGAAATGTCATTTTGATGTTAACTCCCAAACCGCTGCGCAGAAGTCAACCAAACTTCACCCAATAGTGTATTTTATCACAATCTAGTAGTTACATTTAGAAATTTTGTTCTATGACATTTGGTTTGAGCGCAATCTTCAAACTTAGGTCAAAAAAGCCATTTAAGCCTTTTCACAGTGAGATCTATGCGATATGGCCGAGAAATGTAATTTTGATGTTAACTCCCAAACCGCTGCGCAGAAGTCAACCAAACTTCACCCAATAGTGTATTTTATCACAATCTAGTAGTTACATTTGGAAATTTAGTTTTAGGACATTTGGTTTGAGCGCAATCTTCAAATTTAATTAAAAAAAGTCATTTAAGCCTTTTCACAGTGAGATCTATGCGATATGGCCGAGAAATGTAATTTTGATGTTCACTCCCAAACCGCTGCGCAGAAGTCAACCAAACTTCACCCAATAGTGTATTGTATCACAATCTAGTAGTTACATGTGGAAATTTGGTTCTATAGGACATTTGATTTGAGCGCAATCCTCAAACGTAGGTCAAAAAAGCCATTTAAGCCTTTTCACAGTGAGATCTATGCGATATGGCCGAGAAATGTAATTTTGATGTTAACTCCCAAACCGCTGCGCAGAAGTCAACCAAACTTCACCCAATAGTGTATTGTATCACAATTTATTAGTTACATGTGGAAATTTGGTTCTAGAACATTTGATTTGAGCGCAATTCTCAAACTTAGGTCAAAAATGCCATTTAAGCCTTTTCACAGTGAGATCTATGCGATATGGCCGAGAAATGTAATTTTGATGTTAACTCCCAAACCGCTGCGCAGAAGTCAACCAAACTTCACCCAATAGTGTATTTTATCACAATCTAGTAGTTACATTTGGAAATTTAGTTTTAGGACATTTGGTTTGAGCGCAATCTTCAAACTTAATTAAAAAAAGTCATTTAAGCCTTTTCACAGTGAGATCTATGCGATATGGCCGAGAAATGTAATTTTGATGTTAACTCCCAAACCGCTTCGCAGAAGTAAACCAAACTTCACCCAATAGTGTATTTTATCATAATCTAGTAGTTACATTTGGAAATTTAGTTCTAGGACATTTGATTTGAGCGCAATTCTCAAACTTAGGTCAAAACAGCCATTTAAGCCTTTTCACAGTGAGATCTATGCGATATGGCCGAGAAATGTAATTTTGATGTTAACTCCCAAACCGCTGCGCAGAAGTCAACCAAACTTCACCCAATAGTGTATTTTATCACAATCTAGTAGTTACATTTAAAAATTTAGTTCTAGGACATTTGGTTTGAGCGCAATCATCAAACTTAGGTCAAAAAAGCCATTTAAGCCTTTTCACAGTGAGATCTCTGCGATATGGCTGAGAAATGTAATTTTGATGTTAACTCCCAAACCGCTGCGCAGAAGTCAACCAAACTTCACCCAATAGTGTATTTTATCACAATCTAGTAGTTACATTTAGAAATTTAGTTCTAGGACATTTGGTTTGAGCGCAATCTTCAAACTTAATTAAAAAAAGTCATTTAAGCCTTTTCACAGTGAGATCTATGCGATATGGCCGAGAAATGTAATTTTGATGTTAACTCCCAAACCGCTGCGCAGAAGTCAACCAAACTTCACCCAATAGTGTATTTTATCACAATCTAGTAGTTACATTTAGAAATTTAGTTCTAGGACATTTGGTTTGAGCGCAGTCTTCAAACTTAATTAAAAAAAGTCATTTAAGCCTTTTCACAGTGAGATCTATGCGATATGGCCGAGAAATGTAATTTTGATGTTAACTCCCAAACCGCTGCGCAGAAGTCAACCAAACTTCACCCAATAGTGTATTTTATCACAATCTAGTAGTTACATTTGGAAATTTAGTTTTAGGACATTTGGTTTGAGCGCAATCTTCAAACTTAATTAAAAAAAGTCATTTAAGCCTTTTGACAGTGAGATCTATGCGATATGGCTGAGAAATGTAATTTTGATGTTAACTCCCAAACCGCTGCGCAGAAGTAAACCAAACTTCACCCAATAGTGTATTTTATCATAATCTAGTAGTTACATTTGGAAATTTAGTTCTAGGACATTTGATTTGAGCGCAATTCTCAAACTTAGGTCAAAAAAGCCATTTAAGCCTTTTCACAGTGAGATCTATGCGATATGGCCGAGAAGTGTAATTTTGATGTTAACTCCCAAACCGCTGCGCAGAAGTCAACCAAACTTCACCCAATAGTGTATTTTATCAAAATCTAGTAGTTACATGTGGAAATTTAGTTTTAGGACATTTGGTTTGAGCGCAATCTTCAAACTTAATTAAAAAAAGTCATTTAAGCCTTTTCACAGTGAGATCTATGCGATATGGCCGAGAAATGTAATTTTGATGTTCACTCCCAAACCGCTGCGCAGAAGTCAACCAAACTTCACCCAATAGTGTATTGTATCACAATCTAGTAGTTACATGTGGAAATTTGGTTCTAGGACATTTGATTTGAGCGCAATCCTCAAACTTAGGTCAAAAAAGCCATTTAAGCCTTTTCACAGTGAGATCTATGCGATATGGCCGAGAAATGTAATTTTGATGTTAACTCCCAAACCGCTGCGCAGAAGTCAACCAAACTTCACCCAGTAGTGTATTGTATCACAATTTAGTAGTTACATGTGGAAATTTGGTTCTAGGACATTTGATTTGAGCGCAATTCTCAAACTTAGGTCAAAAAAGCCATTTAAGCCTTTTCACAGTGAGATCTATGCGATATGGCTGAGAAATGTCATTTTGATGTTAACTCCCAAACCGCTGCGCAGAAGTCAACCAAACTTCACCCAATAGTGTATTTTATCACAATCTAGTAGTTACATTTAGAAATTTTGTTCTATGACATTTGGTTTGAGCGCAATCTTCAAACTTAGGTCAAAAAAGCCATTTAAGCCTTTTCACAGTGAGATCTATGCGATATGGCCGAGAAATGTAATTTTGATGTTAACTCCCAAACCGCTGCGCAGAAGTCAACCAAACTTCACCCAATAGTGTATTTTATCACAATCTAGTAGTTACATTTGGAAATTTAGTTTTAGGACATTTGGTTTGAGCGCAATCTTCAAATTTAATTAAAAAAAGTCATTTAAGCCTTTTCACAGTGAGATCTATGCGATATGGCCGAGAAATGTAATTTTGATGTTCACTCCCAAACCGCTGCGCAGAAGTCAACCAAACTTCACCCAATAGTGTATTGTATCACAATCTAGTAGTTACATGTGGAAATTTGGTTCTATAGGACATTTGATTTGAGCGCAATCCTCAAACGTAGGTCAAAAAAGCCATTTAAGCCTTTTCACAGTGAGATCTATGCGATATGGCCGAGAAATGTAATTTTGATGTTAACTCCCAAACCGCTGCGCAGAAGTCAACCAAACTTCACCCAATAGTGTATTGTATCACAATTTATTAGTTACATGTGGAAATTTGGTTCTAGAACATTTGATTTGAGCGCAATTCTCAAACTTAGGTCAAAAATGCCATTGAAGCCTTTTCACAGTGAGATCTATGCGATATGGCCGAGAAATGTAATTTTGATGTTAACTCCCAAACCGCTGCGCAGAAGTCAACCAAACTTCACCCAATAGTGTATTTTATCACAATCTAGTAGTTACATTTGGAAATTTAGTTTTAGGACATTTGGTTTGAGCGCAATCTTCAAACTTAATTAAAAAAAGTCATTTAAGCCTTTTCACAGTGAGATCTATGCGATATGGCCGAGAAATGTAATTTTGATGTTAACTCCCAAACCGCTGCGCAGAAGTCAACCAAACTTCACCCAATAGTGTATTGTATCACAATCTAGTAGTTACATGTGGAAATTTGGTTCTAGGACATTTGATTTGAGCGCAATCCTCAAACTTAGGTCAAAAAAGCCATTTAAGCCTTTTCACAGTGAGATCTATGCGATATGGCCGAGAAATGTAATTTTGATGTTCACTCCCAAACCGCTGCGCAGAAGTCAACCAAACTTCACCCAATAGTGTATTTTATCACAATCTAGTAGTTACATTTAAAAATTTAGTTCTAGGACATTTGGTTTGAGCGCAATCATCAAACTTAGGTCAAAAAAGCCATTTAAGCCTTTTCACAGTGAGATCTATGCGATATGGCTGAGAAATGTAATTTTGATGTTAACTCCCAAACCGCTGCGCAGAAGTCAACCAAACTTCACCCAATAGTGTATTTTATCACAATCTAGTAGTTACATTTAGAAATTTAGTTCTAGGACATTTGGTTTGAGCGCAGTCTTCAAACTTAATTAAAAAAAGTCATTTAAGCCTTTTCACAGTGAGATCTATGCGATATGGCCGAGAAATGTAATTTTGATGTTAACTCCCAAACCGCTGCGCAGAAGTCAACCAAACTTCACCCAATAGTGTATTTTATCACAATCTAGTAGTTACATTTGGAAATTTAGTTTTAGGACATTTGGTTTGAGCGCAATCTTCAAACTTAATTAAAAAAAGTCATTTAAGCCTTTTGACAGTGAGATCTATGCGATATGGCTGAGAAATGTAATTTTGATGTTAACTCCCAAACCGCTGCGCAGAAGTAAACCAAACTTCACCCAATAGTGTATTTTATCATAATCTAGTAGTTACATTTGGAAATTTAGTTCTAGGACATTTGATTTGAGCGCAATTCTCAAACTTAGGTCAAAGAAGCCATTTAAGCCTTTTCACAGTGAGATCTATGCGATATGGCCGAGAAGTGTAATTTTGATGTTAACTCCCAAACCGCTGCGCAGAAGTCAACCAAACTTCACCCAATAGTGTATTTTATCAAAATCTAGTAGTTACATGTGGAAATTTAGTTTTAGGACATTTGGTTTGAGCGCAATCTTCAAACTTAATTAAAAAAAGTCATTTAAGCCTTTTCACAGTGAGATCTATGCGATATGGCCGAGAAATGTAATTTTGATGTTAACTCCCAAACGCTGCGCAGAAGTAAACCAAACTTCACCCAATAGTGTATTTTATCATAATCTAGTAGTTACATTTGGAAATTTAGTTCTAGGACATTTGATTTGAGCGCAATTCTCAAACTTAGGTCAAAAAAGCCATTTAAGCCTTTTCACAGTGAGATCTATGCGATATGGCCGAGAAATGTAATTTTGATGTTAACTCCCAAACCGCTGCGCAGAAGTCAACCAAACTTCACCAATAGTGTATTTTATCACAATCTAGTAGTTACATTTAGAAATTTAGTTCTAGGACATTTGGTTTGAGCGCAATCTTCAAACTTAATTAAAAAAAGTCATTTAAGCCTTTTCACAGTGAGATCTATGCGATATGGCCGAGAAATGTAATTTTGATGTTAACTCCCAAACCGCTGCGCAGAAGTAAACCAAACTTCACCCAATAGTGTATTGTATCACAATCTAGTAGTTACATGTGGAAATTTGGTTCTAGGACATTTGATTTGAGCGCAATCCTCAAACTTAGGTCAAAAAAGCCATTTAAGCCTTTTCACAGTGAGATCTATGCGATATGGCCGAGAAATGTAATTTTGATGTTCACTCCCAAACCGCTGCGCAGAAGTCAACCAAACTTCACCCATTAGTGTATTGTATCACAATCTAGTAGTTACATATGGAAATTTGGTTTTAGGACATTTGATTTGAGCGCAATCCTCAAACTTAGGTCAAAAAAGCCATTTAAGCCTTTTCAGAGTGAGATCTATGCGATATGGCCGAGAAATGTAATTTTGATGTTAACTCCCAAACCGCTGCGCAGAAGTAAACCAAACTTCACCCAATAGTGTATTTTATCATAATTTAGTAGTTACATTTGGAAATTTAGTTCTAGGACATTTGATTTGAGCGCAATTCTCAAACTTAGGTCAAAAAAGCCATTTAAGCCTTTTCACAGTGAGATCTATGCGATATGGCCGAGAAATGTAATTTTGATGTTAACTCCCAAACCGCTGCGCAGAAGTCAACCAAACTTCACCCAATAGTGTATTTTATCAAAATCTAGTAGTTACATTTGGAAATTTAGTTCTAGGACATTTGGTTTGAGCGCAATCATCAAACTTAGGTCAAAAAAGCCATTTAAGCCTTTTCACAGTGAGATCTATGCGATATGGCTGAGAAATGTAATTTTGATGTTAACTCCCAAACCGCTGCGCAGAAGTCAACCAAACTTCACCCATTAGTGTATTGTATCACAATCTAGTAGTTACATATGGAAATTTGGTTTTAGGACATTTGATTTGAGCGCAATCCTCAAACTTAGGTCAAAAAAGCCATTTAAGCCTTTTCACAGTGAGATCTATGCGATATGGCCGAGAAATGTAATTTTGATGTTAACTCCCAAACCGCTGCGCAGAAGTCAACCAAACTTCACCCAATAGTGTATTTTATCACAATCTAGTAGTTACATTTAGAAATTTAGTTCTAGGACATTTGGTTTGAGCGCAATCATCAAACTTAGGTCAAAAAAGCCATTTAAGCCTTTTCACAGTGAGATCTATGCGATATGGCTGAGAAATGTAATTTTGATGTTAACTCCCAAACCGCTGCGCAGAAGTCAACCAAACTTCACCCAATAGTGTATTTTATCACAATCTAGTAGTTACATTTGGAAATTTAGTTCTAGGACATTTGGTTTGAGCGCAATCATCAAACTTAGGTCAAAAATGCCATTTAAGCCTTTTCATAGTGAGATCTATGCGATATGGCCGAGAAATGTAATTTTGATGTTAACTCCCAAACCGCTGCGCAGAAGTCAACCAAACTTCACCCAATAGTGTATTTTATCACAATCTAGGAGTTACATTTGGAAATTTAGTTTTAGGACATTTGGTTTGAGCGCAATCTTCAAACTTAATTAAAAAAAGTCATTTAAGCCTTTTCACAGTGAGATCTATGCGATATGGCCGAGAAATGTAATTTTGATGTTAACTCCCAAACCGCTGCGCAGAAGTAAACCAAACTTCACCCAATAGTGTATTTTATCATAATCTAGTAGTTACATTTGGAAATTTAGTTCTAGGACATTTGATTTGAGCGCAATTCTCAAACTTAGGTCAAAAAAGCCATTTAAGCCTTTTCACAGTGAGATCTATGCGATATGGCCGAGAAGTGTAATTTTGATGTTAACTCCCAAACCGCTGCGCAGAAGTCAACCAAACTTCACCCAATAGTGTATTGTATCACAATCTAGTAGTTACATTTGGAAATTTCGTTCTAGGACATTTGGTTTGAGCGCAATCATCAAACTTAATTAAAAAAGTCATTTAAGCCTTTTCACAGTGAGATCTATGCGATATGGCCGAGAAATGTAATTTTGATGTTCACTCCCAAACCGCTGCGCAGAAGTAAACCAAACTTCAACCAATAGTGTATTGTATCACAATCTAGTAGTTACATGTGGAAATTTGGTTCTAGGACATTTGATTTGAGCGCAATCCTCAAACTTAGGTCAAAAAAGCCATTTAAGCCTTTTCACAGTGAGATCTATGCGATATGGCCGAGAAATGTAATTTTGATGTTCACTCCCAAACCGCTGCGCAGAAGTCAACCAAACTTCACCCATTAGTGTATTGTATCACAATCTAGTAGTTACATATGGAAATTTGGTTTTAGGACATTTGATTTGAGCGCAATCCTCAAACTTAGGTCAAAAAAGCCATTTAAGCCTTTTCACAGTGAGATCTATGCGATATGGCCGAGAAATGTAATTTTAATGTTAACTCCCAAACCGCTGCGCAGAAGTCAACCAAACTTCACCCAGTAGTGTATTGTATCACAATTTAGTAGTTACATGTGGAAATTTGGTTCTAGGACATTTGATTTGAGCGCAATTCTCAAACTTAGGTCAAAAATGCCATTTAAGCCTTTTCACAGTGAGATCTATGCGATATGGCCGAGAAGTGTAATTTTGATGTTAACTCCCAAACCGCTGCGCAGAAGTCAACCAAACTTCACCCAATAGTGTATTTTATCACAATCTAGTAGTTACATTTGGAAATTTAGTTTTAGGACATTTGGTTTGAGCGCAATCTTCAAACTTAATTAAAAAAAGTCATTTAAGCCTTTTCACAGTGAGATCTATGCGATATGGCCGAGAAATGTAATTTTGATGTTAACTCCCAAACCGCTGCGCAGAAGTCAACCAAACTTCACCCAATAGTGTATTGTATCACAATTTATTAGTTACATGTGGAAATTTGGTTCTAGGACATTTGATTTGAGCGCAATTCTCAAACTTAGGTCAAAAATGCCATTTAAGCCTTTTCACAGTGAGATCTATGCGATATGGCCGAGAAATGTAATTTTGATGTTAACTCCCAAACCGCTGCGCAGAAGTCAACCAAACTTCACCCAATAGTGTATTTTATCACAATCTAGTAGTTACATTTGGAAATTTAGTTTTAGGACATTTGGTTTGAGCGCAATCTTCAAACTTAATTAAAAAAAGTCATTTAAGCCTTTTCACAGTGAGATCTATGCGATATGGCCGAGAAATGTAATTTTGATGTTAACTCCCAAACCGCTGCGCAGAAGTCAACCAAACTTCACCCAATAGTGTATTTTATCACAATCTAGTAGTTACATTTGGAAATTTAGTTCTAGGACATTTGGTTTGAGCGCAATCATCAAACTTAGGTCAAAAAAGCCATTTAAGCCTTTTCACAGTGAGATCTATGCGATATGGCTGAGAAATGTAATTTTGATGTTAACTCCCAAACCGCTGCGCAGAAGTCAACCAAACTTCACCCAATAGTGTATTTTATCACAATCTAGTAGTTACATTTGGAAATTTCGTTCTAGGACATTTGGTTTGAGCGCAATCATCAAACTTAATTAAAAAAGTCATTTAAGCCTTTTCACAGTGAGATCTATGCGATATGGCCGAGAAATGTAATTTTGATGTTAACTCCCAAACCGCTGCGCAGAAGTCAACCAAACTTCACCCAGTAGTGTATTGTATCACAATTTAGTAGTTACATGTGGAAATTTGGTTCTAGGACATTTGATTTGAGCGCAATTCTCAAACTTAGGTCAAAAAAGCCATTTAAGCCTTTTCACAGTGAGATCTATGCGATATGGCCGAGAAGTGTAATTTTGATGTTAACTCCCAAACCGCTGCGCAGAAGTCAACCAAACTTCACCCAATAGTGTATTTTATCACAATCTAGTAGTTACATTTGGAAATTTAGTTTTAGGACATTTGGTTTGAGCGCAATCTTCAAACTTAATTAAAAAAAGTCATTTAAGCCTTTTCACAGTGAGATCTATGCGATATGGCCGAGAAATGTAATTTTGATGTTCACTCCCAAACCGCTGCGCAGAAGTCAACCAAACTTCACCCAATAGTGTATTGTATCACAATCTAGTAGTTACATGTGGAAATTTGGTTCTATGACATTTGGTTTGAGCGCAATCATCAAACTTAGGTCAAAAATGCCATTTAAGCCTTTTCACAGTGAGATCTATGCGATATGGCCGAGAAGTGTAATTTTGATGTTAACTCCCAAACCGCTGCGCAGAAGTCAACCAAACTTCACCCAATAGTGTATTTTATCACAATCTAGTAGTTACATTTGGAAATTTAGTTTTAGGACATTTGGTTTGAGCGCAATCTTCAAACTTAATTAAAAAAAGTCATTTAAGCCTTTTCACAGTGAGATCTATGCGATATGGCCGAGAAATGTAATTTTGATGTTAACTCCCAAACCGCTGCGCAGAAGTCAACCAAACTTCACCCAATAGTGTATTGTATCACAATTTATTAGTTACATGTGGAAATTTGGTTCTAGGACATTTGATTTGAGCGCAATTCTCAAACTTAGGTCAAAAATGCCATTTAAGCCTTTTCACAGTGAGATCTATGCGATATGGCCGAGAAATGTAATTTTGATGTTAACTCCCAAACCGCTGCGCAGAAGTCAACCAAACTTCACCCAATAGTGTATTTTATCACAATCTAGTAGTTACATTTGGAAATTTAGTTTTAGGACATTTGGTTTGAGCGCAATCTTCAAACTTAATTAAAAAAAGTCATTTAAGCCTTTTCACAGTGAGATCTATGCGATATGGCCGAGAAATGTAATTTTGATGTTAACTCCCAAACCGCTGCGCAGAAGTAAACCAAACTTCACCCAATAGTGTATTTTATCATAATCTAGTAGTTACATTTGGAAATTTAGTTCTAGGACATTTGATTTGAGCGCAATTCTCAAACTTAGGTCAAAACAGCCATTTAAGCCTTTTCACAGTGAGATCTATGCGATATGGCCGAGAAATGTAATTTTGATGTTAACTCCCAAACCGCTGCGCAGAAGTCAACCAATCTTCACCCAATAGTGTATTTTATCACAATCTAGTAGTTACATTTAAAAATTTAGTTCTAGGACATTTGGTTTGAGCGCAATCATCAAACTTAGGTCAAAAAAGCCATTTAAACCTTTTCACAGTGAGATCTATGCGATATGGCTGAGAAATGTAATTTTGATGTTAACTCCCAAACCGCTGCGCAGAAGTCAACCAAACTTCACCCAATAGTGTATTTTATCACAATCTAGTAGTTACATTTAGAAATTTAGTTCTAGGACATTTGGTTTGAGCGCAATCTTCAAACTTAATTAAAAAAAGTCATTTAAGCCTTTTCACAGTGAGATCTATGCGATATGGCCGAGAAATGTAATTTTGATGTTAACTCCCAAACCGCTGCGCAGAAGTCAACCAAACTTCACCCAATAGTGTATTTTATCACAATCTAGTAGTTACATTTGGAAATTTAGTTTTAGGACATTTGGTTTGAGCGCAATCTTCAAACTTAATTAAAAAAAGTCATTTAAGCCTTTTGACAGTGAGATCTATGCGATATGGCTGAGAAATGTAATTTTGATGTTAACTCCCAAACCGCTGCGCAGAAGTAAACCAAACTTCACCCAATAGTGTATTTTATCATAATCTAGTAGTTACATTTGGAAATTTAGTTCTAGGACATTTGATTTGAGCGCAATTCTCAAACTTAGGTCAAAGAAGCCATTTAAGCCTTTTCACAGTGAGATCTATGCGATATGGCCGAGAAGTGTAATTTTGATGTTAACTCCCAAACCGCTGCGCAGAAGTCAACCAAACTTCACCCAATAGTGTATTTTATCAAAATCTAGTAGTTACATGTGGAAATTTAGTTTTAGGACATTTGGTTTGAGCGCAATCTTCAAACTTAATTAAAAAAAGTCATTTAAGCCTTTTCACAGTGAGATCTATGCGATATGGCCGAGAAATGTAATTTTGATGTTAACTCCCAAACGCTGCGCAGAAGTAAACCAAACTTCACCCAATAGTGTATTTTATCATAATCTAGTAGTTACATTTGGAAATTTAGTTCTAGGACATTTGATTTGAGCGCAATTCTCAAACTTAGGTCAAAAAAGCCATTTAAGCCTTTTCACAGTGAGATCTATGCGATATGGCCGAGAAATGTAATTTTGATGTTAACTCCCAAACCGCTGCGCAGAAGTCAACCAAACTTCACCAATAGTGTATTTTATCACAATCTAGTAGTTACATTTGGAAATTTAGTTCTAGGACATTTGGTTTGAGCGCAATCATCAAACTTAGGTCAAAAAAGCCATTTAAGCCTTTTCACAGTGAGATCTATGCGATATGGCTGAGAAATGTAATTTTGATGTTAACTCCCAAACCGCTGCGCAGAAGTCAACCAAACTTCACCCAATAGTGTATTTTATCAGAATCTAGTAGTTACATTTAGAAATTTAGTTCTAGGACATTTGGTTTGAGCGCAATCTTCAAACTTAATTAAAAAAAGTCATTTAAGCCTTTTCACAGCGAGATCTATGCGATATGGCCGAGAAATGTAATTTTGATGTTAACTCCCAAACCGCTGCGCAGAAGTAAACCAAACTTCACCCAATAGTGTATTGTATCACAATCTAGTAGTTACATGTGGAAATTTGGTTCTAGGACATTTGATTTGAGCGCAATCCTCAAACTTAGGTCAAAAAAGCCATTTAAGCCTTTTCACAGTGAGATCTATGCGATATGGCCGAGAAATGTAATTTTGATGTTCACTCCCAAACCGCTGCGCAGAAGTCAACCAAACTTCACCCATTAGTGTATTGTATCACAATCTAGTAGTTACATATGGAAATTTGGTTTTAGGACATTTGATTTGAGCGCAATCCTCAAACTTAGGTCAAAAAAGCCATTTAAGCCTTTTCAGAGTGAGATCTATGCGATATGGCCGAGAAATGTAATTTTGATGTTAACTCCCAAACCGCTGCGCAGAAGTCAACCAAACTTCACCCAATAGTGTATTTTATCACAATCTAGTAGTTACATTTGGAAATTTAGTTCTAGGACATTTGGTTTGAGCGCAATCATCAAACTTAGGTCAAAAAAGCCATTTAAGCCTTTTCACAGTGAGATCTATGCGATATGGCTGAGAAATGTAATTTTGATGTTAACTCCCAAACCGCTGCGCAGAAGTCAACCAAACTTCACCCATTAGTGTATTGTATCACAATCTAGTAGTTACATATGGAAATTTGGTTTTAGGACATTTGATTTGAGCGCAATCCTCAAACTTAGGTCAAAAAAGCCATTTAAGCCTTTTCACAGTGAGATCTATGCGATATGGCCGAGAAATGTAATTTTGATGTTAACTCCCAAACCGCTGCGCAGAAGTCAACCAAACTTCACCCAATAGTGTATTTTATCACAATCTAGTAGTTACATTTAGAAATTTAGTTCTAGGACATTTGGTTTGAGCGCAATCATCAAACTTAGGTCAAAAAAGCCATTTAAGCCTTTTCACAGTGAGATCTATGCGATATGGCTGAGAAATGTAATTTTGATGTTAACTCCCAAACCGCTGCGCAGAAGTCAACCAAACTTCACCCAATAGTGTATTTTATCACAATCTAGTAGTTACATTTGGAAATTTAGTTCTAGGACATTTGGTTTGAGCGCAATCATCAAACTTAGGTCAAAAATGCCATTTAAGCCTTTTCATAGTGAGATCTATGCGATATGGCCGAGAAATGTAATTTTGATGTTAACTCCCAAACCGCTGCGCAGAAGTCAACCAAACTTCACCCAATAGTGTATTTTATCACAATCTAGGAGTTACATTTGGAAATTTAGTTTTAGGACATTTGGTTTGAGCGCAATCTTCAAACTTAATTAAAAAAAGTCATTTAAGCCTTTTCACAGTGAGATCTATGCGATATGGCCGAGAAATGTAATTTTGATGTTAACTCCCAAACCGCTGCGCAGAAGTAAACCAAACTTCACCCAATAGTGTATTTTATCATAATCTAGTAGTTACATTTGGAAATTTAGTTCTAGGACATTTGATTTGAGCGCAATTCTCAAACTTAGGTCAAAAAAGCCATTTAAGCCTTTTCACAGTGAGATCTATGCGATATGGCCGAGAAGTGTAATTTTGATGTTAACTCCCAAACCGCTGCGCAGAAGTCAACCAAACTTCACCCAATAGTGTATTGTATCACAATCTAGTAGTTACATTTGGAAATTTCGTTCTAGGACATTTGGTTTGAGCGCAATCATCAAACTTAATTAAAAAAGTCATTTAAGCCTTTTCACAGTGAGATCTATGCGATATGGCCGAGAAATGTAATTTTGATGTTCACTCCCAAACCGCTGCGCAGAAGTAAACCAAACTTCAACCAATAGTGTATTGTATCACAATCTAGTAGTTACATGTGGAAATTTGGTTCTAGGACATTTGATTTGAGCGCAATCCTCAAACTTAGGTCAAAAAAGCCATTTAAGCCTTTTCACAGTGAGATCTATGCGATATGGCCGAGAAATGTAATTTTGATGTTCACTCCCAAACCGCTGCGCAGAAGTCAACCAAACTTCACCCATTAGTGTATTGTATCACAATCTAGTAGTTACATATGGAAATTTGGTTTTAGGACATTTGATTTGAGCGCAATCCTCAAACTTAGGTCAAAAAAGCCATTTAAGCCTTTTCACAGTGAGATCTATGCGATATGGCCGAGAAATGTAATTTTAATGTTAACTCCCAAACCGCTGCGCAGAAGTCAACCAAACTTCACCCAGTAGTGTATTGTATCACAATTTAGTAGTTACATGTGGAAATTTGGTTCTAGGACATTTGATTTGAGCGCAATTCTCAAACTTAGGTCAAAAATGCCATTTAAGCCTTTTCACAGTGAGATCTATGCGATATGGCCGAGAAGTGTAATTTTGATGTTAACTCCCAAACCGCTGCGCAGAAGTCAACCAAACTTCACCCAATAGTGTATTTTATCACAATCTAGTAGTTACATTTGGAAATTTAGTTTTAGGACATTTGGTTTGAGCGCAATCTTCAAACTTAATTAAAAAAAGTCATTTAAGCCTTTTCACAGTGAGATCTATGCGATATGGCCGAGAAATGTAATTTTGATGTTAACTCCCAAACCGCTGCGCAGAAGTCAACCAAACTTCACCCAATAGTGTATTGTATCACAATTTATTAGTTACATGTGGAAATTTGGTTCTAGGACATTTGATTTGAGCGCAATTCTCAAACTTAGTTCAAAAATGCCATTTAAGCCTTTTCACAGTGAGATCTATGCGATATGGCCGAGAAATGTAATTTTGATGTTAACTCCCAAACCGCTGCGCAGAAGTAAACCAAACTTCACCCAATAGTGTATTGTATCACAATCTAGTAGTTACATGTGGAAATTTGGTTCTAGGACATTTGATTTGAGCGCAATCCTCAAACTTAGGTCAAAAAAGCCATTTAAGCCTTTTCACAGTGAGATCTATGCGATATGGCCGAGAAATGTAATTTTGATGTTCACTCCCAAACCGCTGCGCAGAAGTCAACCAAACTTCACCCATTAGTGTATTGTATCACAATCTAGTAGTTACATATGGAAATTTGGTTTTAGGACATTTGATTTGAGCGCAATCCTCAAACTTAGGTCAAAAAAGCCATTTAAGCCTTTTCAGAGTGAGATCTATGCGATATGGCCGAGAAATGTAATTTTGATGTTAACTCCCAAACCGCTGCGCAGAAGTAAACCAAACTTCACCCAATAGTGTATTTTATCATAATTTAGTAGTTACATTTGGAAATTTAGTTCTAGGACATTTGATTTGAGCGCAATTCTCAAACTTAGGTCAAAAAAGCCATTTAAGCCTTTTCACAGTGAGATCTATGCGATATGGCCGAGAAATGTAATTTTGATGTTAACTCCCAAACCGCTGCGCAGAAGTCAACCAAACTTCACCCAATAGTGTATTTTATCACAATCTAGTAGTTACATTTGGAAATTTAGTTCTAGGACATTTGGTTTGAGCGCAATCATCAAACTTAGGTCAAAAAAGCCATTTAAGCCTTTTCACAGTGAGATCTATGCGATATGGCTGAGAAATGTAATTTTGATGTTAACTCCCAAACCGCTGCGCAGAAGTCAACCAAACTTCACCCATTAGTGTATTGTATCACAATCTAGTAGTTACATATGGAAATTTGGTTTTAGGACATTTGATTTGAGCGCAATCCTCAAACTTAGGTCAAAAAAGCCATTTAAGCCTTTTCACAGTGAGATCTATGCGATATGGCCGAGAAATGTAATTTTGATGTTAACTCCCAAACCGCTGCGCAGAAGTCAACCAAACTTCACCCAATAGTGTATTTTATCACAATCTAGTAGTTACATTTAGAAATTTAGTTCTAGGACATTTGGTTTGAGCGCAATCATCAAACTTAGGTCAAAAAAGCCATTTAAGCCTTTTCACAGTGAGATCTATGCGATATGGCTGAGAAATGTAATTTTGATGTTAACTCCCAAACCGCTGCGCAGAAGTCAACCAAACTTCACCCAATAGTGTATTTTATCACAATCTAGTAGTTACATTTGGAAATTTAGTTCTAGGACATTTGGTTTGAGCGCAATCATCAAACTTAGGTCAAAAATGCCATTTAAGCCTTTTCATAGTGAGATCTATGCGATATGGCCGAGAAATGTAATTTTGATGTTAACTCCCAAACCGCTGCGCAGAAGTCAACCAAACTTCACCCAATAGTGTATTTTATCACAATCTAGGAGTTACATTTGGAAATTTAGTTTTAGGACATTTGGTTTGAGCGCAATCTTCAAACTTAATTAAAAAAAGTCATTTAAGCCTTTTCACAGTGAGATCTATGCGATATGGCCGAGAAATGTAATTTTGATGTTAACTCCCAAACCGCTGCGCAGAAGTAAACCAAACTTCACCCAATAGTGTATTTTATCATAATCTAGTAGTTACATTTGGAAATTTAGTTCTAGGACATTTGATTTGAGCGCAATTCTCAAACTTAGGTCAAAAAAGCCATTTAAGCCTTTTCACAGTGAGATCTATGCGATATGGCCGAGAAGTGTAATTTTGATGTTAACTCCCAAACCGCTGCGCAGAAGTCAACCAAACTTCACCCAATAGTGTATTGTATCACAATCTAGTAGTTACATTTGGAAATTTCGTTCTAGGACATTTGGTTTGAGCGCAATCATCAAACTTAATTAAAAAAGTCATTTAAGCCTTTTCACAGTGAGATCTATGCGATATGGCCGAGAAATGTAATTTTGATGTTCACTCCCAAACCGCTGCGCAGAAGTAAACCAAACTTCAACCAATAGTGTATTGTATCACAATCTAGTAGTTACATGTGGAAATTTGGTTCTAGGACATTTGATTTGAGCGCAATCCTCAAACTTAGGTCAAAAAAGCCATTTAAGCCTTTTCACAGTGAGATCTATGCGATATGGCCGAGAAATGTAATTTTGATGTTCACTCCCAAACCGCTGCGCAGAAGTCAACCAAACTTCACCCATTAGTGTATTGTATCACAATCTAGTAGTTACATATGGAAATTTGGTTTTAGGACATTTGATTTGAGCGCAATCCTCAAACTTAGGTCAAAAAAGCCATTTAAGCCTTTTCACAGTGAGATCTATGCGATATGGCCGAGAAATGTAATTTTAATGTTAACTCCCAAACCGCTGCGCAGAAGTCAACCAAACTTCACCCAGTAGTGTATTGTATCACAATTTAGTAGTTACATGTGGAAATTTGGTTCTAGGACATTTGATTTGAGCGCAATTCTCAAACTTAGGTCAAAAATGCCATTTAAGCCTTTTCACAGTGAGATCTATGCGATATGGCCGAGAAGTGTAATTTTGATGTTAACTCCCAAACCGCTGCGCAGAAGTCAACCAAACTTCACCCAATAGTGTATTTTATCACAATCTAGTAGTTACATTTGGAAATTTAGTTTTAGGACATTTGGTTTGAGCGCAATCTTCAAACTTAATTAAAAAAAGTCATTTAAGCCTTTTCACAGTGAGATCTATGCGATATGGCCGAGAAATGTAATTTTGATGTTAACTCCCAAACCGCTGCGCAGAAGTCAACCAAACTTCACCCAATAGTGTATTGTATCACAATTTATTAGTTACATGTGGAAATTTGGTTCTAGGACATTTGATTTGAGCGCAATTCTCAAACTTAGGTCAAAAATGCCATTTAAGCCTTTTCACAGTGAGATCTATGCGATATGGCCGAGAAATGTAATTTTGATGTTAACTCCCAAACCGCTGCGCAGAAGTCAACCAAACTTCACCCAATAGTGTATTTTATCACAATCTAGTAGTTACATTTGGAAATTTAGTTTTAGGACATTTGGTTTGAGCGCAATCTTCAAACTTAATTAAAAAAAGTCATTTAAGCCTTTTCACAGTGAGATCTATGCGATATGGCCGAGAAATGTAATTTTGATGTTAACTCCCAAACCGCTGCGCAGAAGTCAACCAAACTTCACCCAATAGTGTATTTTATCACAATCTAGTAGTTACATTTGGAAATTTAGTTCTAGGACATTTGGTTTGAGCGCAATCATCAAACTTAGGTCAAAAAAGCCATTTAAGCCTTTTCACAGTGAGATCTATGCGATATGGCTGAGAAATGTAATTTTGATGTTAACTCCCAAACCGCTGCGCAGAAGTCAACCAAACTTCACCCAATAGTGTATTTTATCACAATCTAGTAGTTACATTTGGAAATTTCGTTCTAGGACATTTGGTTTGAGCGCAATCATCAAACTTAATTAAAAAAGTCATTTAAGCCTTTTCACAGTGAGATCTATGCGATATGGCCGAGAAATGTAATTTTGATGTTAACTCCCAAACCGCTGCGCAGAAGTCAACCAAACTTCACCCAGTAGTGTATTGTATCACAATTTAGTAGTTACATGTGGAAATTTGGTTCTAGGACATTTGATTTGAGCGCAATTCTCAAACTTAGGTCAAAAAAGCCATTTAAGCCTTTTCACAGTGAGATCTATGCGATATGGCCGAGAAGTGTAATTTTGATGTTAACTCCCAAACCGCTGCGCAGAAGTCAACCAAACTTCACCCAATAGTGTATTTTATCACAATCTAGTAGTTACATTTGGAAATTTAGTTTTAGGACATTTGGTTTGAGCGCAATCTTCAAACTTAATTAAAAAAAGTCATTTAAGCCTTTTCACAGTGAGATCTATGCGATATGGCCGAGAAATGTAATTTTGATGTTAACTCCCAAACCGCTGCGCAGAAGTCAACCAAACTTCACCCAATAGTGTATTTTATCACAATCTAGTAGTTACATTTGGAAATTTAGTTCTAGGACATTTGGTTTGAGCGCAATCATCAAACTTAGGTCAAAAAAGCCATTTAAGCCTTTTCACAGTGAGATCTATGCGATATGGCTGAGAAATGTAATTTTGATGTTAACTCCCAAACCGCTGCGCAGAAGTCAACCAAACTTCACCCAATAGTGTATTTTATCACAATCTAGTAGTTACATTTGGAAATTTCGTTCTAGGACATTTGGTTTGAGCGCAATCATCAAACTTAATTAAAAAAGTCATTTAAGCCTTTTCACAGTGAGATCTATGCGATATGGCCGAGAAATGTAATTTTGATGTTAACTCCCAAACCGCTGCGCAGAAGTCAACCAAACTTCACCCAGTAGTGTATTGTATCACAATTTAGTAGTTACATGTGGAAATTTGGTTCTAGGACATTTGATTTGAGCGCAATTCTCAAACTTAGGTCAAAAAAGCCATTTAAGCCTTTTCACAGTGAGATCTATGCGATATGGCCGAGAAGTGTAATTTTGATGTTAACTCCCAAACCGCTGCGCAGAAGTCAACCAAACTTCACCCAATAGTGTATTTTATCACAATCTAGTAGTTACATTTGGAAATTTAGTTTTAGGACATTTGGTTTGAGCGCAATCTTCAAACTTAATTAAAAAAAGTCATTTAAGCCTTTTCACAGTGAGATCTATGCGATATGGCCGAGAAATGTAATTTTGATGTTAACTCCCAAACCGCTGCGCAGAAGTCAACCAAACTTCACCCAATAGTGTATTTTATCACAATCTAGTAGTTACATTTGGAAATTTAGTTCTAGGACATTTGGTTTGAGCGCAATCATCAAACTTAGGTCAAAAAAGCCATTTAAGCCTTTTCACAGTGAGATCTATGCGATATGGCTGAGAAATGTAATTTTGATGTTAACTCCCAAACCGCTGCGCAGAAGTCAACCAAACTTCACCCAATAGTGTATTTTATCACAATCTAGTAGTTACATTTGGAAATTTCGTTCTAGGACATTTGGTTTGAGCGCAATCATCAAACTTAATTAAAAAAGTCATTTAAGCCTTTTCACAGTGAGATCTATGCGATATGGCCGAGAAATGTAATTTTGATGTTAACTCCCAAACCGCTGCGCAGAAGTCAACCAAACTTCACCCAGTAGTGTATTGTATCACAATTTAGTAGTTACATGTGGAAATTATGTTCTAGGACATTTGATTTGAGCGCAATTCTCAAACTTAGGTCAAAAAAGCCATTTAAGCCTTTTCACAGTGAGATCTATGCGATATGGCCGAGAAGTGTAATTTTGATGTTAACTCCCAAACCGCTGCGCAGAAGTCAACCAAACTTCACCCAATAGTGTATTTTATCACAATCTAGTAGTTACATTTGGAAATTTAGTTTTAGGACATTTGGTTTGAGCGCAATCTTCAAACTTAATTAAAAAAAGTCATTTAAGCCTTTTCACAGTGAGATCTATGCGATATGGCCGAGAAATGTAATTTTGATGTTCACTCCCAAACCGCTGCGCAGAAGTCAACCAAACTTCACCCAATAGTGTATTGTATCACAATCTAGTAGTTACATGTGGAAATTTGGTTCTATGACATTTGGTTTGAGCGCAATCATCAAACTTAGGTCAAAAATGCCATTTAAGCCTTTTCACAGTGAGATCTATGCGATATGGCCGAGAAGTGTAATTTTGATGTTAACTCCCAAACCGCTGCGCAGAAGTCAACCAAACTTCACCCAATAGTGTATTTTATCACAATCTAGTAGTTACATTTGGAAATTTAGTTTTAGGACATTTGGTTTGAGCGCAATCTTCAAACTTAATTAAAAAAAGTCATTTAAGCCTTTTCACAGTGAGATCTATGCGATATGGCCGAGAAATGTAATTTTGATGTTAACTCCCAAACCGCTGCGCAGAAGTCAACCAAACTTCACCCAATAGTGTATTTTATCATAATCTAGTAGTTACATTTGGAAATTTAGTTCTAGGACATTTGATTTGAGCGCAATTCTCAAACTTAGGTCAAAACAGCCATTTAAGCCTTTTCACAGTGAGATCTATGCGATATGGCCGAGAAATGTAATTTTGATGTTAACTCCCAAACCGCTGCGCAGAAGTCAACCAAACTTCACCCAATAGTGTATTTTATCACAATCTAGTAGTTACATTTAAAAATTTAGTTCTAGGACATTTGGTTTGAGCGCAATCATCAAACTTAGGTCAAAAAAGCCATTTAAACCTTTTCACAGTGAGATCTATGCGATATGGCTGAGAAATGTAATTTTGATGTTAACTCCCAAACCGCTGCGCAGAAGTCAACCAAACTTCACCCAATAGTGTATTTTATCACAATCTAGTAGTTACATTTAGAAATTTAGTTCTAGGACATTTGGTTTGAGCGCAATCTTCAAACTTAATTAAAAAAAGTCATTTAAGCCTTTTCACAGTGAGATCTATGCGATATGGCCGAGAAATGTAATTTTGATGTTAACTCCCAAACCGCTGCGCAGAAGTCAACCAAACTTCACCCAATAGTGTATTTTATCACAATCTAGTAGTTACATTTGGAAATTTAGTTTTAGGACATTTGGTTTGAGCGCAATCTTCAAACTTAATTAAAAAAAGTCATTTAAGCCTTTTGACAGTGAGATCTATGCGATATGGCTGAGAAATGTAATTTTGATGTTAACTCCCAAACCGCTGCGCAGAAGTAAACCAAACTTCACCCAATAGTGTATTTTATCATAATCTAGTAGTTACATTTGGAAATTTAGTTCTAGGACATTTGATTTGAGCGCAATTCTCAAACTTAGGTCAAAGAAGCCATTTAAGCCTTTTCACAGTGAGATCTATGCGATATGGCCGAGAAGTGTAATTTTGATGTTAACTCCCAAACCGCTGCGCAGAAGTCAACCAAACTTCACCCAATAGTGTATTTTATCAAAATCTAGTAGTTACATGTGGAAATTTAGTTTTAGGACATTTGGTTTGAGCGCAATCTTCAAACTTAATTAAAAAAAGTCATTTAAGCCTTTTCACAGTGAGATCTATGCGATATGGCCGAGAAATGTAATTTTGATGTTAACTCCCAAACGCTGCGCAGAAGTAAACCAAACTTCACCCAATAGTGTATTTTATCATAATCTAGTAGTTACATTTGGAAATTTAGTTCTAGGACATTTGATTTGAGCGCAATTCTCAAACTTAGGTCAAAAAAGCCATTTAAGCCTTTTCACAGTGAGATCAATGCGATATGGCCGAGAAATGTAATTTTGATGTTAACTCCCAAACCGCTGCGCAGAAGTCAACCAAACTTCACCAATAGTGTATTTTATCACAATCTAGTAGTTACATTTGGAAATTTAGTTCTAGGACATTTGGTTTGAGCGCAATCATCAAACTTAGGTCAAAAAAGCCATTTAAGCCTTTTCACAGTGAGATCTATGCGATATGGCTGAGAAATGTAATTTTGATGTTAACTCCCAAACCGCTGCGCAGAAGTCAACCAAACTTCACCCAATAGTGTATTTTATCAGAATCTAGTAGTTACATTTAGAAATTTAGTTCTAGGACATTTGGTTTGAGCGCAATCTTCAAACTTAATTAAAAAAAGTCATTTAAGCCTTTTCACAGTGAGATCTATGCGATATGGCCGAGAAATGTAATTTTGATGTTAACTCCCAAACCGCTGCGCAGAAGTAAACCAAACTTCACCCAATAGTGTATTGTATCACAATCTAGTAGTTACATGTGGAAATTTGGTTCTAGGACATTTGATTTGAGCGCAATCCTCAAACTTAGGTCAAAAAAGCCATTTAAGCCTTTTCACAGTGAGATCTATGCGATATGGCCGAGAAATGTAATTTTGATGTTCACTCCCAAACCGCTGCGCAGAAGTCAACCAAACTTCACCCATTAGTGTATTGTATCACAATCTAGTAGTTACATATGGAAATTTGGTTTTAGGACATTTGATTTGAGCGCAATCCTCAAACTTAGGTCAAAAAAGCCATTTAAGCCTTTTCAGAGTGAGATCTATGCGATATGGCCGAGAAATGTAATTTTGATGTTAACTCCCAAACCGCTGCGCAGAAGTAAACCAAACTTCACCCAATAGTGTATTTTATCATAATTTAGTAGTTACATTTGGAAATTTAGTTCTAGGACATTTGATTTGAGCGCAATTCTCAAACTTAGGTCAAAAAAGCCATTTAAGCCTTTTCACAGTGAGATCTATGCGATATGGCCGAGAAATGTAATTTTGATGTTAACTCCCAAACCGCTGCGCAGAAGTCAACCAAACTTCACCCAATAGTGTATTTTATCACAATCTAGTAGTTACATTTGGAAATTTAGTTCTAGGACATTTGGTTTGAGCGCAATCATCAAACTTAGGTCAAAAAAGCCATTTAAGCCTTTTCACAGTGAGATCTATGCGATATGGCTGAGAAATGTAATTTTGATTTTAACTCCCAAACCGCTGCGCAGAAGTCAACCAAACTTCACCCATTAGTGTATTGTATCACAATCTAGTAGTTACATATGGAAATTTGGTTTTAGGACATTTGATTTGAGCGCAATCCTCAAACTTAGGTCAAAAAAGCCATTTAAGCCTTTTCACAGTGAGATCTATGCGATATGGCCGAGAAATGTAATTTTGATGTTAACTCCCAAACCGCTGCGCAGAAGTCAACCAAACTTCACCCAATAGTGTATTTTATCACAATCTAGTAGTTACATTTAGAAATTTAGTTCTAGGACATTTGGTTTGAGCGCAATCATCAAACTTAGGTCAAAAAAGCCATTTAAGCCTTTTCACAGTGAGATCTATGCGATATGGCTGAGAAATGTAATTTTGATGTTAACTCCCAAACCGCTGCGCAGAAGTCAACCAAACTTCACCCAATAGTGTATTTTATCACAATCTAGTAGTTACATTTGGAAATTTAGTTCTAGGACATTTGGTTTGAGCGCAATCATCAAACTTAGGTCAAAAATGCCATTTAAGCCTTTTCATAGTGAGATCTATGCGATATGGCCGAGAAATGTAATTTTGATGTTAACTCCCAAACCGCTGCGCAGAAGTCAACCAAACTTCACCCAATAGTGTATTTTATCACAATCTAGGAGTTACATTTGGAAATTTAGTTTTAGGACATTTGGTTTGAGCGCAATCTTCAAACTTAATTAAAAAAAGTCATTTAAGCCTTTTCACAGTGAGATCTATGCGATATGGCCGAGAAATGTAATTTTGATGTTAACTCCCAAACCGCTGCGCAGAAGTAAACCAAACTTCACCCAATAGTGTATTTTATCATAATCTAGTAGTTACATTTGGAAATTTAGTTCTAGGACATTTGATTTGAGCGCAATTCTCAAACTTAGGTCAAAAAAGCCATTTAAGCCTTTTCACAGTGAGATCTATGCGATATGGCCGAGAAGTGTAATTTTGATGTTAACTCCCAAACCGCTGCGCAGAAGTCAACCAAACTTCACCCAATAGTGTATTGTATCACAATCTAGTAGTTACATTTGGAAATTTCGTTCTAGGACATTTGGTTTGAGCGCAATCATCAAACTTAATTAAAAAAGTCATTTAAGCCTTTTCACAGTGAGATCTATGCGATATGGCCGAGAAATGTAATTTTGATGTTCACTCCCAAACCGCTGCGCAGAAGTAAACCAAACTTCAACCAATAGTGTATTGTATCACAATCTAGTAGTTACATGTGGAAATTTGGTTCTAGGACATTTGATTTGAGCGCAATCCTCAAACTTAGGTCAAAAAAGCCATTTAAGCCTTTTCACAGTGAGATCTATGCGATATGGCCGAGAAATGTAATTTTGATGTTCACTCCCAAACCGCTGCGCAGAAGTCAACCAAACTTCACCCATTAGTGTATTGTATCACAATCTAGTAGTTACATATGGAAATTTGGTTTTAGGACATTTGATTTGAGCGCAATCCTCAAACTTAGGTCAAAAAAGCCATTTAAGCCTTTTCACAGTGAGATCTATGCGATATGGCCGAGAAATGTAATTTTAATGTTAACTCCCAAACCGCTGCGCAGAAGTCAACCAAACTTCACCCAGTAGTGTATTGTATCACAATTTAGTAGTTACATGTGGAAATTTGGTTCTAGGACATTTGATTTGAGCGCAATTCTCAAACTTAGGTCAAAAATGCCATTTAAGCCTTTTCACAGTGAGATCTATGCGATATGGCCGAGAAGTGTAATTTTGATGTTAACTCCCAAACCGCTGCGCAGAAGTCAACCAAACTTCACCCAATAGTGTATTTTATCACAATCTAGTAGTTACATTTGGAAATTTAGTTTTAGGACATTTGGTTTGAGCGCAATCTTCAAACTTAATTAAAAAAAGTCATTTAAGCCTTTTCACAGTGAGATCTATGCGATATGGCCGAGAAATGTAATTTTGATGTTAACTCCCAAACCGCTGCGCAGAAGTCAACCAAACTTCACCCAATAGTGTATTGTATCACAATTTATTAGTTACATGTGGAAATTTGGTTCTAGGACATTTGATTTGAGCGCAATTCTCAAACTTAGGTCAAAAATGCCATTTAAGCCTTTTCACAGTGAGATCTATGCGATATGGCCGAGAAATGTAATTTTGATGTTAACTCCCAAACCGCTGCGCAGAAGTCAACCAAACTTCACCCAATAGTGTATTTTATCAAAATCGAGTAGTTACACGTGGAAATTTAGTTTTAGGACATTTGGTTTGAGCGCAATCTTCAAACTTAATTAAAAAAAGTCATTTAAGCCTTTTCACAGTGAGATCTATGCGATATGGCCGAGAAATGTAATTTTGATGTTAACTCCCAAACCGCTGCGCAGAAGTCAACCAAACTTCACCCAATAGTGTATTTTATCACAATCTAGTAGTTACATTTGGAAATTTAGTTCTAGGACATTTGGTTTGAGCGCAATCATCAAACTTAGGTCAAAAAAGCCATTTAAGCCTTTTCACAGTGAGATCTATGCGATATGGCTGAGAAATGTAATTTTGATGTTAACTCCCAAACCGCTGCGCAGAAGTCAACCAAACTTCACCCAATAGTGTATTTTATCACAATCTAGTAGTTACATTTGGAAATTTCGTTCTAGGACATTTGGTTTGAGCGCAATCATCAAACTTAATTAAAAAAGTCATTTAAGCCTTTTCACAGTGAGATCTATGCGATATGGCCGAGAAATGTAATTTTGATGTTAACTCCCAAACCGCTGCGCAGAAGTCAACCAAACTTCACCCAGTAGTGTATTGTATCACAATTTAGTAGTTACATGTGGAAATTTGGTTCTAGGACATTTGATTTGAGCGCAATTCTCAAACTTAGGTCAAAAAAGCCATTTAAGCCTTTTCACAGTGAGATCTATGCGATATGGCCGAGAAGTGTAATTTTGATGTTAACTCCCAAACCGCTGCGCAGAAGTCAACCAAACTTCACCCAATAGTGTATTTTATCACAATCTAGTAGTTACATTTGGAAATTTAGTTTTAGGACATTTGGTTTGAGCGCAATCTTCAAACTTAATTAAAAAAAGTCATTTAAGCCTTTTCACAGTGAGATCTATGCGATATGGCCGAGAAATGTAATTTTGATGTTCACTCCCAAACCGCTGCGCAGAAGTCAACCAAACTTCACCCAATAGTGTATTGTATCACAATCTAGTAGTTACATGTGGAAATTTGGTTCTATGACATTTGGTTTGAGCGCAATCATCAAACTTAGGTCAAAAATGCCATTTAAGCCTTTTCACAGTGAGATCTATGCGATATGGCCGAGAAGTGTAATTTTGATGTTAACTCCCAAACCGCTGCGCAGAAGTCAACCAAACTTCACCCAATAGTGTATTTTATCACAATCTAGTAGTTACATTTGGAAATTTAGTTTTAGGACATTTGGTTTGAGCGCAATCTTCAAACTTAATTAAAAAAAGTCATTTAAGCCTTTTCACAGTGAGATCTATGCGATATGGCCGAGAAATGTAATTTTGATGTTAACTCCCAAACCGCTGCGCAGAAGTCAACCAAACTTCACCCAATAGTGTATTGTATCACAATTTATTAGTTACATGTGGAAATTTGGTTCTAGGACATTTGATTTGAGCGCAATTCTCAAACTTAGGTCAAAAATGCCATTTAAGCCTTTTCACAGTGAGATCTATGCGATATGGCCGAGAAATGTAATTTTGATGTTAACTCCCAAACCGCTGCGCAGAAGTCAACCAAACTTCACCCAATAGTGTATTTTATCACAATCTAGTAGTTACATTTGGAAATTTAGTTTTAGGACATTTGGTTTGAGCGCAATCTTCAAACTTAATTAAAAAAAGTCATTTAAGCCTTTTCACAGTGAGATCTATGCGATATGGCCGAGAAATGTAATTTTGATGTTAACTCCCAAACCGCTGCGCAGAAGTCAACCAAACTTCACCCAATAGTGTATTTTATCACAATCTAGTAGTTACATTTGGAAATTTAGTTCTAGGACATTTGGTTTGAGCGCAATCATCAAACTTAGGTCAAAAAAGCCATTTAAGCCTTTTCACAGTGAGATCTATGCGATATGGCTGAGAAATGTAATTTTGATGTTAACTCCCAAACCGCTGCGCAGAAGTCAACCAAACTTCACCCAATAGTGTATTTTATCACAATCTAGTAGTTACATTTGGAAATTTCGTTCTAGGACATTTGGTTTGAGCGCAATCATCAAACTTAATTAAAAAAGTCATTTAAGCCTTTTCACAGTGAGATCTATGCGATATGGCCGAGAAATGTAATTTTGATGTTAACTCCCAAACCGCTGCGCAGAAGTCAACCAAACTTCACCCAGTAGTGTATTGTATCACAATTTAGTAGTTACATGTGGAAATTTGGTTCTAGGACATTTGATTTGAGCGCAATTCTCAAACTTAGGTCAAAAAAGCCATTTAAGCCTTTTCACAGTGAGATCTATGCGATATGGCCGAGAAGTGTAATTTTGATGTTAACTCCCAAACCGCTGCGCAGAAGTCAACCAAACTTCACCCAATAGTGTATTTTATCACAATCTAGTAGTTACATTTGGAAATTTAGTTTTAGGACATTTGGTTTGAGCGCAATCTTCAAACTTAATTAAAAAAAGTCATTTAAGCCTTTTCACAGTGAGATCTATGCGATATGGCCGAGAAGTGTAATTTTGATGTTAACTCCCAAACCGCTGCGCAGAAGTCAACCAAACTTCACCCAATAGTGTATTTTATCACAATCTAGTAGTTACATTTGGAAATTTAGTTTTAGGACATTTGGTTTGAGCGCAATCTTCAAACTTAATTAAAAAAAGTCATTTAAGCCTTTTCACAGTGAGATCTATGCGATATGGCCGAGAAATGTAATTTTGATGTTCACTCCCAAACCGCTGCGCAGAAGTCAACCAAACTTCACCCAATAGTGTATTGTATCACAATCTAGTAGTTACATGTGGAAATTTGGTTCTATGACATTTGATTTGAGCGCAATCCTCAAACTTAGGTCAAAAAAGCCATTTAAGCCTTTTCACGGTGAGATCTATGCGATATGGCCGAGAAGTGTAATTTTGATGTTAACTCCCAAACCGCTGCGCAGAAGTCAACCAAACTTCACCCAATGGTGTATTTTATCACAATCTAGTAGTTACATTTGGAAATTTAGTTTTAGGACATTTGGTTTGAGCGCAATCTTCAAACTTAATTAAAAAAAGTCATTTAAGCCTTTTCACAGTGAGATCTATGCGATATGGCCGAGAAATGTAATTTTGATGTTCACTCCCAAACCGCTGCGCAGAAGTCAACCAAACTTCACCCAATAGTGTATTGTATCACAATCTAGTAGTTACATGTGGAAATTTGGTTCTAGGACATTTGATTTGAGCGCAATTCTCAAACTTAGGTCAAAAATGCCATTTAAGCCTTTTCACAGTGAGATCTATGCGATATGGCCGAGAAATGTAATTTTGATGTTAACTCCCAAACCGCTGCGCAGAAGTCAACCAAACTTCACCCAATAGTGTATTTTATCACAATCTAGTAGTTACATTTGGAAATTTAGTTTTAGGACATTTGGTTTGAGCGCAATCTTCAAACTTAATTAAAAAAAGTCATTTAAGCCTTTTCACAGTGAGATCTATGCGATATGGCCGAGAAATGTAATTTTGATGTTAACTCCCAAACCGCTGCGCAGAAGTAAACCAAACTTCACCCAATAGTGTATTTTATCATAATCTAGTAGTTACATTTGGAAATTTAGTTCTAGGACATTTGATTTGAGCGCAATTCTCAAACTTAGGTCAAAAAAGCCATTTAAGCCTTTTCACAGTGAGATCTATGCGATATGGCCGAGAAGTGTAATTTTGATGTTAACTCCCAAACCGCTGCGCAGAAGTCAACCAAACTTCACCCAATAGTGTATTTTATCAAAATCTAGTAGTTACATGTGGAAATTTAGTTTTAGGACATTTGGTTTGAGCGCAATCTTCAAACTTAATTAAAAAAAGTCATTTAAGCCTTTTCACAGTGAGATCTATGCGATATGGCCGAGAAATGTAATTTTGATGTTAACTCCCAAACCGCTGCGCAGAAGTAAACCAAACTTCACCCAATAGTGTATTTTATCATAATCTAGTAGTTACATTTGGAAATTTAGTTCTAGGACATTTGATTTGAGCGCAATTCTCAAACTTAGGTCAAAAAAGCCATTTAAGCCTTTTCACAGTGAGATCTATGCGATATGGCCGAGAAATGTAATTTTGATGTTAACTCCCAAACCGCTGCGCAGAAGTCAACCAAACTTCACCCAATAGTGTATTTTATCACAATCTAGTAGTTACATTTGGAAATTTAGTTCTAGGACATTTGGTTTGAGCGCAATCATCAAACTTAGGTCAAAAAAGCCATTTAAGCCTTTTCACAGTGAGATCTATGCGATATGGCTGAGAAATGTAATTTTGATGTTAACTCCCAAACCGCTGCGCAGAAGTCAACCAAACTTCACCCAATAGTGTATTTTATCACAATCTAGTAGTTACATTTAGAAATTTTGTTCTAGGACATTTGGTTTGAGCGCAATCTTCAAACTTAATTAAAAAAAGTCATTTAAGCCTTTTCACAGTGAGATCTATGCGATATGGCCGAGAAATGTAATTTTGATGTTAACTCCCAAACCGCTGCGCAGAAGTAAACCAAACTTCACCCAATAGTGTATTGTATCACAATCTAGTAGTTACATGTGGAAATTTGGTTCTAGGACATTTGATTTGAGCGCAATCCTCAAACTTAGGTCAAAAAAGCCATTTAAGCCTTTTCACAGTGAGATCTATGCGATATGGCCGAGAAATGTAATTTTGATGTTCACTCCCAAACCGCTGCGCAGAAGTCAACCAAACTTCACCCATTAGTGTATTGTATCACAATCTAGTAGTTACATATGGAAATTTGGTTTTAGGACATTTGATTTGAGCGCAATCCTCAAACTTAGGTCAAAAAAGCCATTTAAGCCTTTTCACAGTGAGATCTATGCGATATGGCCGAGAAATGTAATTTTGATGTTAACTCCCAAACCGCTGCGCAGAAGTCAACCAAACTTCACCCAATAGTGTATTTTATCACAATCTTGTAGTTACATTTGGAAATTTAGTTTTAGGACATTTGGTTTGAGCGCAATCTTCAAACTTAATTAAAAAAAGTCATTTAAGCCTTTTCACAGTGAGATCTATGCGATATGGCCGAGAAATGTAATTTTGATGTTCACTCCCAAACCGCTGCGCAGAAGTCAACCAAACTTCACCCAGTAGTGTATTGTATCACAATTTAGTAGTTACATGTGGAAATTTGGTTCTAGGACATTTGATTTGAGCGCAATTCTCAAACTTAGGTCAAAAAAGCCATTTAAGCCTTTTCACAGTGAGATCTATGCGATATGGCCGAGAAATGTAATTTTGATGTTAACTCCCAAACCGCTGCGCAGAAGTCAACCAAACTTCACCCATTAGTGTATTTTATCACAATCTAGTAGTTACATTTGGAAATTTAGTTTTAGGACATTTGGTTTGAGCGCAATCTTCAAACTTAATTAAAAAAAGTCATTTAAGCCTTTTCACAGTGAGATCTATGCGATATGGCCGAGAAATGTAATTTTGATGTTCACTCCCAAACCGCTGCGCAGAAGTCAACCAAACTTCACCCAATAGTGTATTGTATCACAATCTAGTAGTTACATGTGGAAATTTGGTTCTAGGACATTTGATTTGAGCGCAATCCTCAAACGTAGGTCAAAAAAGCCATTTAAGCCTTTTCACAGTGAGATCTATGCGATATGGCCGAGAAATGTAATTTTGATGTTAACTCCCAAACCGCTGCGCAGAAGTCAACCAAACTTCACCCAATAGTGTATTGTATCACAATTTATTAGTTACATGTGGAAATTTGGTTCTAGAACATTTGATTTGAGCGCAATTCTCAAACTTAGGTCAAAAATGCCATTTAAGCCTTTTCACAGTGAGATCTATGCGATATGGCCGAGAAATGTAATTTTGATGTTAACTCCCAAACCGCTGCGCAGAAGTCAACCAAACTTCACCCAATAGTGTATTTTATCACAATCTAGTAGTTACATTTGGAAATTTAGTTTTAGGACATTTGGTTTGAGCGCAATCTTCAAACTTAATTTAAAAAAGTCATTTAAGCCTTTTCACAGTGAGATCTATGCGATATGGCCGAGAAATGTAATTTTGATGTTAACTCCCAAACCGCTGCGCAGAAGTCAACCAAAATTCACCCAATAGTGTATTTTATCACAATCTAGTAGTTACATTTGGAAATTTAGTTCTAGGACATTTGGTTTGAGCGCAATCATCAAACTTAGGTCAAAAAAGCCATTTAAGCCTTTTCACAGTGAGATCTATGCGATATGGCTGAGAAATGTAATTTTGATGTTAACTCCCAAACCGCTGCGCAGAAGTCAACCAAACTTCACCCAATAGTGTATTTTATCACAATCTAGTAGTTACATTTGGAAATTTAGTTCTAGGACATTTGGTTTGAGCGCAATCATCAAACTTAGGTCAAAAAAGCCATTTAAGCCTTTTCACAGTGAGATCTATGCGATATGGCTGAGAAATGTAATTTTGATGTTAACTCCCAAACCGCTGCGCAGAAGTCAACCAAACTTCACCCAATAGTGTATTGTATCACAATCTAGTAGTTACATGTGGAAATTTCGTTCTAGGACATTTGGTTTGAGCGCAATCATCCAACTTAATTAAAAAAGTCATTTAAGCCTTTTCACAGTGAGATCTATGCGATATGGCCGAGAAATGTAATTTTGATGTTAACTCCCAAACCGCTGCGCAGAAGTCAACCAAACTTCACCCAGTAGTGTATTGTATCACAATTTAGTAGTTACATGTGGAAATTTGGTTCTAGGACATTTGATTTGAGCGCAATTCTCAAACTTAGGTCAAAAAAGCCATTTAAGCCTTTTCACAGTGAGATCTATGCGATATGGCCGAGAAGTGTAATTTTGATGTTAACTCCCAAACCGCTGCTCAGAAGTCAACCAAACTTCACCCAATAGTGTATTTTATCACAATCTAGTAGTTACATTTGGAAATTTAGTTTTAGGACATTTGGTTTGAGCGCAATTTTCAAACTTAATTAAAAAAAGTCATTTAAGCCTTTTCACAGTGAGATCTATGCGATATGGCCGAGAAATGTAATTTTGATGTTCACTCCCAAACCGCTGCGCAGAAGTCAACCAAACTTCACCCAATAGTGTATTGTATCACAATCTAGTAGTTACATGTGGAAATTTGGTTCTAGGACATTTGATTTGAGCGCAATCCTCAAACTTAGGTCAAAAAAGCCATTTAAGCCTTTTCACAGTGAGATCTATGCGATATGGCCGAGAAATGTAATTTTGATGTTAACTCCCAAACCGCTGCGCAGAAGTCAACCAAACTTCACCCAGTAGTGTATTGTATCACAATTTAGTAGTTACATGTGGAAATTTGGTTCTAGGACATTTGATTTGAGCGCAATTCTCAAACTTAGGTCAAAAAAGCCATTTAAGCCTTTTCACAGTGAGATCTATGCGATATGGCTGAGAAATGTCATTTTGATGTTAACTCCCAAACCGCTGCGCAGAAGTCAACCAAACTTCACCCAATAGTGTATTTTATCACAATCTAGTAGTTACATTTAGAAATTTTGTTCTAGGACATTTGGTTTGAGCGCAATCTTCAAACTTAGGTCAAAAAAGCCATTTAAGCCTTTTCACAGTGAGATCTATGCGATATGGCCGAGAAATGTAATTTTGATGTTAACTCCCAAACCGCTGCGCAGAAGTCAACCAAACTTCACCCAATAGTGTATTTTATCACAATCTAGTAGTTACATTTGGAAATTTAGTTTTAGGACATTTGGTTTGAGCGCAATCTTCAAACTTAATTAAAAAAAGTCATTTAAGCCTTTTCACAGTGAGATCTATGCGATATGGCCGAGAAATGTAATTTTGATGTTCACTCCCAAACCGCTGCGCAGAAGTCAACCAAACTTCACCCAATAGTGTATTGTATCACAATCTAGTAGTTACATGTGGAAATTTGGTTCTATAGGACATTTGATTTGAGCGCAATCCTCAAACGTAGGTCAAAAAAGCCATTTAAGCCTTTTCACAGTGAGATCTATGCGATATGGCCGAGAAATGTAATTTTGATGTTAACTCCCAAACCGCTGCGCAGAAGTCAACCAAACTTCACCCAATAGTGTATTGTATCACAATTTATTAGTTACATGTGGAAATTTGGTTCTAGAACATTTGATTTGAGCGCAATTCTCAAACTTAGGTCAAAAATGCCATTTAAGCCTTTTCACAGTGAGATCTATGCGATATGGCCGAGAAATGTAATTTTGATGTTAACTCCCAAACCGCTGCGCAGAAGTCAACCAAACTTCACCCAATAGTGTATTTTATCACAATCTAGTAGTTACATTTGGAAATTTAGTTTTAGGACATTTGGTTTGAGCGCAATCTTCAAACTTAATTAAAAAAAGTCATTTAAGCCTTTTCACAGTGAGATCTATGCGATATGGCCGAGAAATGTAATTTTGATGTTAACTCCCAAACCGCTTCGCAGAAGTAAACCAAACTTCACCCAATAGTGTATTTTATCATAATCTAGTAGTTACATTTGGAAATTTAGTTCTAGGACATTTGATTTGAGCGCAATTCTCAAACTTAGGTCAAAACAGCCATTTAAGCCTTTTCACAGTGAGATCTATGCGATATGGCCGAGAAATGTAATTTTGATGTTAACTCCCAAACCGCTGCGCAGAAGTCAACCAAACTTCACCCAATAGTGTATTTTATCACAATCTAGTAGTTACATTTAAAAATTTAGTTCTAGGACATTTGGTTTGAGCGCAATCATCAAACTTAGGTCAAAAAAGCCATTTAAGCCTTTTCACAGTGAGATCTATGCGATATGGCTGAGAAATGTAATTTTGATGTTAACTCCCAAACCGCTGCGCAGAAGTCAACCAAACTTCACCCAATAGTGTATTTTATCACAATCTAGTAGTTACATTTAGAAATTTAGTTCTAGGACATTTGGTTTGAGCGCAATCTTCAAACTTAATTAAAAAAAGTCATTTAAGCCTTTTCACAGTGAGATCTATGCGATATGGCCGAGAAATGTAATTTTGATGTTAACTCCCAAACCGCTGCGCAGAAGTCAACCAAACTTCACCCAATAGTGTATTTTATCACAATCTAGTAGTTACATTTGGAAATTTAGTTTTAGGACATTTGGTTTGAGCGCAATCTTCAAACTTAATTAAAAAAAGTCATTTAAGCCTTTTGACAGTGAGATCTATGCGATATGGCTGAGAAATGTAATTTTGATGTTAACTCCCAAACCGCTGCGCAGAAGTAAACCAAACTTCACCCAATAGTGTATTTTATCATAATCTAGTAGTTACATTTGGAAATTTAGTTCTAGGACATTTGATTTGAGCGCAATTCTCAAACTTAGGTCAAAAAATCCATTTAAGCCTTTTCACAGTGAGATCTATGCGATATGGCCGAGAAGTGTAATTTTGATGTTAACTCCCAAACCGCTGCGCAGAAGTCAACCAAACTTCACCCAATAGTGTATTTTATCAAAATCTAGTAGTTACATGTGGAAATTTAGTTTTAGGACATTTGGTTTGAGCGCAATCTTCAAACTTAATTAAAAAAAGTCATTTAAGCCTTTTCACAGTGAGATCTATGCGATATGGCCGAGAAATGTAATTTTGATGTTAACTCCCAAACCGCTGCGCAGAAGTCAACCAAACTTCACCCAATAGTGTATTTTATCACAATCTAGTAGTTACATTTGGAAATTTAGTTTTAGGACATTTGGTTTGAGCGCAATCTTCAAACTTAATTAAAAAAAGTCATTTAAGCCTTTTGACAGTGAGATCTATGCGATATGGCTGAGAAATGTAATTTTGATGTTAACTCCCAAACCGCTGCGCAGAAGTAAACCAAACTTCACCCAATAGTGTATTTTATCATAATCTAGTAGTTACATTTGGAAATTTAGTTCTAGGACATTTGATTTGAGCGCAATTCTCAAACTTAGGTCAAAAAATCCATTTAAGCCTTTTCACAGTGAGATCTATGCGATATGGCCGAGAAGTGTAATTTTGATGTTAACTCCCAAACCGCTGCGCAGAAGTCAACCAAACTTCACCCAATAGTGTATTTTATCAAAATCTAGTAGTTACATGTGGAAATTTAGTTTTAGGACATTTGGTTTGAGCGCAATCTTCAAACTTAATTAAAAAAAGTCATTTAAGCCTTTTCACAGTGAGATCTATGCGATATGGCCGAGAAATGTAATTTTGATGTTAACTCCCAAACCGCTGCGCAGAAGTCAACCAAACTTCACCCAATAGTGTATTTTATCACAATCTAGTAGTTACATTTGGAAATTTAGTTTTAGGACATTTGGTTTGAGCGCAATCTTCAAACTTAATTAAAAAAAGTCATTTAAGCCTTTTCACAGTGAGATCTATGCGATATGGCCGAGAAATGTAATTTTGATGTTAACTCCCAAACCGCTTCGCAGAAGTAAACCAAACTTCACCCAATAGTGTATTTTATCATAATCTAGTAGTTACATTTGGAAATTTAGTTCTAGGACATTTGATTTGAGCGCAATTCTCAAACTTAGGTCAAAACAGCCATTTAAGCCTTTTCACAGTGAGATCTATGCGATATGGCCGAGAAATGTAATTTTGATGTTAACTTCCAAACCGCTGCGCAGAAGTCAACCAAACTTCACCCAATAGTGTATTTTATCACAATCTAGTAGTTACATTTAAAAATTTAGTTCTAGGACATTTGGTTTGAGCGCAATCATCAAACTTAGGTCAAAAAAGCCATTTAAGCCTTTTCACAGTGAGATCTATGCGATATGGCTGAGAAATGTAATTTTGATGTTAACTCCCAAACCGCTGCGCAGAAGTCAACCAAACTTCACCCAATAGTGTATTTTATCACAATCTAGTAGTTACATTTAGAAATTTAGTTCTAGGACATTTGGTTTGAGCGCAATCTTCAAACTTAATTAAAAAAAGTCATTTAAGCCTTTTCACAGTGAGATCTATGCGATATGGCCGAGAAATGTAATTTTGATGTTAACTCCCAAACCGCTGCGCAGAAGTCAACCAAACTTCACCCAATAGTGTATTTTATCACAATCTAGTAGTTACATTTGGAAATTTAGTTTTAGGACATTTGGTTTGAGCGCAATCTTCAAACTTAATTAAAAAAAGTCATTTAAGCCTTTTGACAGTGAGATCTATGCGATATGGCTGAGAAATGTAATTTTGATGTTAACTCCCAAACCGCTGCGCAGAAGTAAACCAAACTTCACCCAATAGTGTATTTTATCATAATCTAGTAGTTACATTTGGAAATTTAGTTCTAGGACATTTGATTTGAGCGCAATTCTCAAACTTAGGTCAAAAAAGCCATTTAAGCCTTTTCACAGTGAGATCTATGCGATATGGCCGAGAAGTGTAATTTTGATGTTAACTCCCAAACCGCTGCGCAGAAGTCAACCAAACTTCACCCAATAGTGTATTTTATCAAAATCTAGTAGTTACATGTGGAAATTTAGTTTTAGGACATTTGGTTTGAGCGCAATCTTCAAACTTAATTAAAAAAAGTCATTTAAGCCTTTTCACAGTGAGATCTATGCGATATGGCCGAGAAATGTAATTTTGATGTTAACTCCCAAACCGCTGCGCAGAAGTAAACCAAACTTCACCCAATAGTGTATTTTATCATAATCTAGTAGTTACATTTGGAAATTTAGTTCTAGGACATTTGATTTGAGCGCAATTCTCAAACTTAGGTCAAAAAAGCCATTTAAGCCTTTTCACAGTGAGATCTATGCGATATGGCCGAGAAATGTAATTTTGATGTTAACTCCCAAACCGCTGCGCAGAAGTCAACCAAACTTCACCAATAGTGTATTTTATCACAATCTAGTAGTTACATTTGGAAATTTAGTTTTAGGACATTTGGTTTGAGCGCAATCATCAAACTTAGGTCAAAAAAGCCATTTAAGCCTTTTCACAGTGAGATCTATGCGATATGGCTGAGAAATGTAATTTTATTGTTAACTCCCAAACCGCTGCGCAGAAGTCAACCAAACTTCACCCAATAGTGTATTTTATCAGAATCTAGTAGTTACATTTAGAAATTTAGTTCTAGGACATTTGGTTTGAGCGCAATCTTCAAACTTAATTAAAAAAAGTCATTTAAGCCTTTTCACAGTGAGATCTATGCGATATGGCCGAGAAATGTAATTTTGATGTTAACTCCCAAACCGCTGCGCAGAAGTCAACCAAACTTCACCCAATAGTGTATTGTATCACAATCTAGTAGTTACATGTGGAAATTTGGTTCTAGGACATTTGATTTGAGCGCAATCCTCAAACTTAGGTCAAAAAAGCCATTTAAGACTTTTCACAGTGAGATCTATGCGATATGGCCGAGAAATGTAATTTTGATGTTCACTCCCAAACCGCTGCGCAGAAGTCAACCAAACTTCACCCAATAGTGTATTTTATCACAATCTAGTAGTTACATTTAAAAATTTAGTTCTAGGACATTTGGTATGAGCGCAATCATCAAACTTAGGTCAAAAAAGCCATTTAAGCCTTTTCACAGTGAGATCTATGCGATATGGCTGAGAAATGTAATTTTGATGTTAACTCCCAAACCGCTGCGCAGAAGTCAACCAAACTTCACCCAATAGTGTATTTTATCACAATCTAGTAGTTACATTTAGAAATTTAGTTCTAGGACATTTGGTTTGAGCGCAGTCTTCAAACTTAATTAAAAAAAGTCATTTAAGCCTTTTCACAGTGAGATCTATGCGATATGGCCGAGAAATGTAATTTTGATGTTAACTCCCAAACCGCTGCGCAGAAGTCAACCAAACTTCACCCAATAGTGTATTTTATCACAATCTAGTAGTTACATTTGGAAATTTAGTTTTAGGACATTTGGTTTGAGCGCAATCTTCAAACTTAATTAAAAAAAGTCATTTAAGCCTTTTGACAGTGAGATCTATGCGATATGGCTGAGAAATGTAATTTTGATGTTAACTCCCAAACCGCTGCGCAGAAGTAAACCAAACTTCACCCAATAGTGTATTTTATCATAATCTAGTAGTTACATTTGGAAATTTAGTTCTAGGACATTTGATTTGAGCGCAATTCTCAAACTTAGGTCAAAAAAGCCATTTAAGCCTTTTCACAGTGAGATCTATGCGATATGGCCGAGAAGTGTAATTTTGATGTTAACTCCCAAACCGCTGCGCAGAAGTCAACCAAACTTCACCCAATAGTGTATTTTATCAAAATCTAGTAGTTACATGTGGAAATTTAGTTTTAGGACATTTGGTTTGAGCGCAATCTTCAAACTTAATTAAAAAAAGTCATTTAAGCCTTTTCACAGTGAGATCTATGCGATATGGCCGAGAAATGTAATTTTGATGTTCACTCCCAAACCGCTGCGCAGAAGTCAACCAAACTTCACCCAATAGTGTATTGTATCACAATCTAGTAGTTACATGTGGAAATTTGGTTCTAGGACATTTGATTTGAGCGCAATCCTCAAACTTAGGTCAAAAAAGCCATTTAAGCCTTTTCACAGTGAGATCTATGCGATATGGCCGAGAAATGTAATTTTGATGTTAACTCCCAAACCGCTGCGCAGAAGTCAACCAAACTTCACCCAGTAGTGTATTGTATCACAATTTAGTAGTTACATGTGGAAATTTGGTTCTAGGACATTTGATTTGAGCGCAATTCTCAAACTTAGGTCAAAAAAGCCATTTAAGCCTTTTCACAGTGAGATCTATGCGATATGGCTGAGAAATGTCATTTTGATGTTAACTCCCAAACCGCTGCGCAGAAGTCAACCAAACTTCACCCAATAGTGTATTTTATCACAATCTAGTAGTTACATTTAGAAATTTTGTTCTAGGACATTTGGTTTGAGCGCAATCTTCAAACTTAGGTCAAAAAAGCCATTTAAGCCTTTTCACAGTGAGATCTATGCGATATGGCCGAGAAATGTAATTTTGATGTTAACTCCCAAACCGCTGCGCAGAAGTCAACCAAACTTCACCCAATAGTGTATTTTATCACAATCTAGTAGTTACATTTGGAAATTTAGTTTTAGGACATTTGGTTTGAGCGCAATCTTCAAATTTAATTAAAAAAAGTCATTTAAGCCTTTTCACAGTGAGATCTATGCGATATGGCCGAGAAATGTAATTTTGATGTTCACTCCCAAACCGCTGCGCAGAAGTCAACCAAACTTCACCCAATAGTGTATTGTATCACAATCTAGTAGTTACATGTGGAAATTTGGTTCTATAGGACATTTGATTTGAGAGCAATCCTCAAACGTAGGTCAAAAAAGCCATTTAAGCCTTTTCACAGTGAGATCTATGCGATATGGCCGAGAAATGTAATTTTGATGTTAACTCCCAAACCGCTGCGCAGAAGTCAACCAAACTTCACCCAATAGTGTATTGTATCACAATTTATTAGTTACATGTGGAAATTTGGTTCTAGAACATTTGATTTGAGCGCAATTCTCAAACTTAGGTCAAAAATGCCATTTAAGCCTTTTCACAGTGAGATCTATGCGATATGGCCGAGAAATGTAATTTTGATGTTAACTCCCAAACCGCTGCGCAGAAGTCAACCAAACTTCACCCAATAGTGTATTTTATCACAATCTAGTAGTTACATTTGGAAATTTAGTTTTAGGACATTTGGTTTGAGCGCAATCTTCAAACTTAATTAAAAAAAGTCATTTAAGCCTTTTCACAGTGAGATCTATGCGATATGGCCGAGAAATGTAATTTTGATGTTAACTCCCAAACCGCTTCGCAGAAGTAAACCAAACTTCACCCAATAGTGTATTTTATCATAATCTAGTAGTTACATTTGGAAATTTAGTTCTAGGACATTTGATTTGAGCGCAATTCTCAAACTTAGGTCAAAACAGCCATTTAAGCCTTTTCACAGTGAGATCTATGCGATATGGCCGAGAAATGTAATTTTGATGTTAACTCCCAAACCGCTGCGCAGAAGTCAACCAAACTTCACCCAATAGTGTATTTTATCACAATCTAGTAGTTACATTTAAAAATTTAGTTCTAGGACATTTGGTTTGAGCGCAATCATCAAACTTAGGTCAAAAAAGCCATTTAAGCCTTTTCACAGTGAGATCTCTGCGATATGGCTGAGAAATGTAATTTTGATGTTAACTCCCAAACCGCTGCGCAGAAGTCAACCAAACTTCACCCAATAGTGTATTTTATCACAATCTAGTAGTTACATTTAGAAATTTAGTTCTAGGACATTTGGTTTGAGCGCAATCTTCAAACTTAATTAAAAAAAGTCATTTAAGCCTTTTCACAGTGAGATCTATGCGATATGGCCGAGAAATGTAATTTTGATGTTAACTCCCAAACCGCTGCGCAGAAGTCAACCAAACTTCACCCAATAGTGTATTTTATCACAATCTAGTAGTTACATTTGGAAATTTAGTTTTAGGACATTTGGTTTGAGCGCAATCTTCAAACTTAATTAAAAAAAGTCATTTAAGCCTTTTGACAGTGAGATCTATGCGATATGGCTGAGAAATGTAATTTTGATGTTAACTCCCAAACCGCTGCGCAGAAGTAAACCAAACTTCACCCAATAGTGTATTTTATCATAATCTAGTAGTTACATTTGGAAATTTAGTTCTAGGACATTTGATTTGAGCGCAATTCTCAAACTTAGGTCAAAAAATCCATTTAAGCCTTTTCACAGTGAGATCTATGCGATATGGCCGAGAAGTGTAATTTTGATGTTAACTCCCAAACCGCTGCGCAGAAGTCAACCAAACTTCACCCAATAGTGTATTTTATCAAAATCTAGTAGTTACATGTGGAAATTTAGTTTTAGGACATTTGGTTTGAGCGCAATCTTCAAACTTAATTAAAAAAAGTCATTTAAGCCTTTTCACAGTGAGATCTATGCGATATGGCCGAGAAATGTAATTTTGATGTTAACTCCCAAACCGCTGCGCAGAAGTCAACCAAACTTCACCCAATAGTGTATTTTATCACAATCTAGTAGTTACATTTGGAAATTTAGTTTTAGGACATTTGGTTTGAGCGCAATCTTCAAACTTAATTAAAAAAAGTCATTTAAGCCTTTTGACAGTGAGATCTATGCGATATGGCTGAGAAATGTAATTTTGATGTTAACTCCCAAACCGCTGCGCAGAAGTAAACCAAACTTCACCCAATAGTGTATTTTATCATAATCTAGTAGTTACATTTGGAAATTTAGTTCTAGGACATTTGATTTGAGCGCAATTCTCAAACTTAGGTCAAAAAAGCCATTTAAGCCTTTTCACAGTGAGATCTATGCGATATGGCCGAGAAGTGTAATTTTGATGTTAACTCCCAAACCGCTGCGCAGAAGTCAACCAAACTTCACCCAATAGTGTATTTTATCAAAATCTATTAGTTACATGTGGAAATTTAGTTTTAGGACATTTGGTTTGAGCGCAATCTTCAAACTTAATTAAAAAAAGTCATTTAAGCCTTTTCACAGTGAGATCTATGCGATATGGCCGAGAAATGTAATTTTGATGTTAACTCCCAAACCGCTGCGCAGAAGTAAACCAAACTTCACCCAATAGTGTATTTTATCATAATCTAGTAGTTACATTTGGAAATTTAGTTCTAGGACATTTGATTTGAGCGCAATTCTCAAACTTAGGTCAAAAAAGCCATTTAAGCCTTTTCACAGTGAGATCTATGCGATATGGCCGAGAAATGTAATTTTGATGTTAACTCCCAAACAGCTGCGCAGAAGTCAACCAAACTTCACCAATAGTGTATTTTATCACAATCTAGTAGTTACATTTGGAAATTTAGTTCTAGGACATTTGGTTTGAGCGCAATCATCAAACTTAGGTCAAAAAAGCCATTTAAGCCTTTTCACAGTGAGATCTATGCGATATGGCTGAGAAATGTAATTTTATTGTTAACTCCCAAACCGCTGCGCAGAAGTCAACCAAACTTCACCCAATAGTGTATTTTATCAGAATCTAGTAGTTACATTTAGAAATTTAGTTCTAGGACATTTGGTTTGAGCGCAATCTTCAAACTTAATTAAAAAAAGTCATTTAAGCCTTTTCACAGTGAGATCTATGCGATATGGCCGAGAAATGTAATTTTGATGTTAACTCCCAAACCGCTGCGCAGAAGTCAACCAAACTTCACCCAATAGTGTATTGTATCACAATCTAGTAGTTACATGTGGAAATTTGGTTCTAGGACATTTGATTTGAGCGCAATCCTCAAACTTAGGTCAAAAAAGCCATTTAAGCCTTTTCACAGTGAGATCTATGCGATATGGCCGAGAAATGTAATTTTGATGTTCACTCCCAAACCGCTGCGCAGAAGTCAACCAAACTTCACCCAATAGTGTATTTTATCACAATCTAGTAGTTACATTTAAAAATTTAGTTCTAGGACATTTGGTTTGAGCGCAATCATCAAACTTAGGTCAAAAAAGCCATTTAAGCCTTTTCACAGTGAGATCTATGCGATATGGCTGAGAAATGTAATTTTGATGTTAACTCCCAAACCGCTGCGCAGAAGTCAACCAAACTTCACCCAATAGTGTATTTTATCACAATCTAGTAGTTACATTTAGAAATTTAGTTCTAGGACATTTGGTTTGAGCGCAGTCTTCAAACTTAATTAAAAAAAGTCATTTAAGCCTTTTCACAGTGAGATCTATGCGATATGGCCGAGAAATGTAATTTTGATGTTAACTCCCAAACCGCTGCGCAGAAGTCAACCAAACTTCACCCAATAGTGTATTTTATCACAATCTAGTAGTTACATTTGGAAATTTAGTTTTAGGACATTTGGTTTGAGCGCAATCTTCAAACTTAATTAAAAAAAGTCATTTAAGCCTTTTGACAGTGAGATCTATGCGATATGGCTGAGAAATGTAATTTTGATGTTAACTCCCAAACCGCTGCGCAGAAGTAAACCAAACTTCACCCAATAGTGTATTTTATCATAATCTAGTAGTTACATTTGGAAATTTAGTTCTAGGACATTTGATTTGAGCGCAATTCTCAAACTTAGGTCAAAAAAGCCATTTAAGCCTTTTCACAGTGAGATCTATGCGATATGGCCGAGAAGTGTAATTTTGATGTTAACTCCCAAACCGCTGCGCAGAAGTCAACCAAACTTCACCCAATAGTGTATTTTATCAAAATCTAGTAGTTACATGTGGAAATTTAGTTTTAGGACATTTGGTTTGAGCGCAATCTTCAAACTTAATTAAAAAAAGTCATTTAAGCCTTTTCATAGTGAGATCTATGCGATATGGCCGAGAAATGTAATTTTGATGTTAACTCCCAAACCGCTGCGCAGAAGTAAACCAAACTTCACCCAATAGTGTATTTTATCATAATCTAGTAGTTACATTTGGAAATTTAGTTCTAGGACATTTGATTTGAGCGCAATTCTCAAACTTAGGTCAAAACAGCCATTTAAGCCTTTTCACAGTGAGATCTATGCGATATGGCCGAGAAATGTAATTTTGATGTTAACTCCCAAACCGCTGCGCAGAAGTCAACCAAACTTCACCCAATAGTGTATTTTATCACAATCTAGTAGTTACATTTAAAAATTTAGTTCTAGGACATTTGGTTTGAGCGCAATCATCAAACTTAGGTCAAAAAAGCCATTTAAGCCTTTTCACAGTGAGATCTATGCGATATGGCTGAGAAATGTAATTTTGATGTTAACTCCCAAACCGCTGCGCAGAAGTCAACCAAACTTCACCCAATAGTGTATTTTATCACAATCTAGTAGTTACATTTAGAAATTTAGTTCTAGGACATTTGGTTTGAGCGCAATCTTCAAACTTAATTAAAAAAAGTCATTTAAGCCTTTTCACAGTGAGATCTATGCGATATGGCCGAGAAATGTAATTTTGATGTTAACTCCCAAACCGCTGCGCAGAAGTCAACCAAACTTCACCCAATAGTGTATTTTATCACAATCTAGTAGTTACATTTGGAAATTTAGTTTTAGGACATTTGGTTTGAGCGCAATCTTCAAACTTAATTAAAAAAAGTCATTTAAGCCTTTTGACAGTGAGATCTATGCGATATGGCTGAGAAATGTAATTTTGATGTTAACTCCCAAACCGCTGCGCAGAAGTAAACCAAACTTCACCCAATAGTGTATTTTATCATAATCTAGTAGTTACATTTGGAAATTTAGTTCTAGGACATTTGATTTGAGCGCAATTCTCAAACTTAGGTCAAAAAAGCCATTTAAGCCTTTTCACAGTGAGATCTATGCGATATGGCCGAGAAGTGTAATTTTGATGTTAACTCCCAAACCGCTGCGCAGAAGTCAACCAAACTTCACCCAATAGTGTATTTTATCAAAATCTAGTAGTTACATGTGGAAATTTAGTTTTAGGACATTTGGTTTGAGCGCAATCTTCAAACTTAATTAAAAAAAGTCATTTAAGCCTTTTCACAGTGAGATCTATGCGATATGGCCGAGAAATGTAATTTTGATGTTAACTCCCAAACGCTGCGCAGAAGTAAACCAAACTTCACCCAATAGTGTATTTTATCATAATCTAGTAGTTACATTTGGAAATTTAGTTCTAGGACATTTGATTTGAGCGCAATTCTCAAACTTAGGTCAAAAAAGCCATTTAAGCCTTTTCACAGTGAGATCTATGCGATATGGCCGAGAAATGTAATTTTGATGTTAACTCCCAAACCGCTGCGCAGAAGTCAACCAAACTTCACCAATAGTGTATTTTATCACAATCTAGTAGTTACATTTGGAAATTTAGTTCTAGGACATTTGGTTTGAGCGCAATCATCAAACTTAGGTCAAAAAAGCCATTTAAGCCTTTTCACAGTGAGATCTATGCGATATGGCTGAGAAATGTAATTTTGATGTTAACTCCCAAACCGCTGCGCAGAAGTCAACCAAACTTCACCCAATAGTGTATTTTATCACAATCTAGTAGTTACATTTAGAAATTTAGTTCTAGGACATTTGGTTTGAGCGCAATCTTCAAACTTAATTAAAAAAAGTCATTTAAGCCTTTTCACAGTGAGATCTATGCGATATGGCCGAGAAATGTAATTTTGATGTTAACTCCCAAACCGCTGCGCAGAAGTCAACCAAACTTCACCCAATAGTGTATTTTATCACAATCTAGTAGTTACATTTGGAAATTTAGTTTTAGGACATTTGGTTTGAGCGCAATCTTCAAACTTAATTAAAAAAAGTCATTTAAGCCTTTTGACAGTGAGATCTATGCGATATGGCTGAGAAATGTAATTTTGATGTTAACTCCCAAACCGCTGCGCAGAAGTAAACCAAACTTCACCCAATAGTGTATTTTATCATAATCTAGTAGTTACATTTGGAAATTTAGTTCTAGGACATTTGATTTGAGCGCAATTCTCAAACTTAGGTCAAAAAATCCATTTAAGCCTTTTCACAGTGAGATCTATGCGATATGGCCGAGAAATGTAATTTTGATGTTAACTCCCAAACCGCTGCGCAGAAGTAAACCAAACTTCACCCAATAGTGTATTTTATCATAATCTAGTAGTTACATTTGGAAATTTAGTTCTAGGACATTTGATTTGAGCGCAATTCTCAAACTTAGGTCAAAACAGCCATTTAAGCCTTTTCACAGTGAGATCTATGCGATATGGCCGAGAAATGTAATTTTGATGTTAACTCCCAAACCGCTGCGCAGAAGTCAACCAAACTTCACCCAATAGTGTATTTTATCACAATCTAGTAGTTACATTTAAAAATTTAGTTCTAGGACATTTGGTTTGAGCGCAATCATCAAACTTAGGTCAAAAAAGCCATTTAAGCCTTTTCACAGTGAGATCTATGCGATATGGCTGAGAAATGTAATTTTGATGTTAACTCCCAAACCGCTGCGCAGAAGTCAACCAAACTTCACCCAATAGTGTATTTTATCACAATCTAGTAGTTACATTTGGAAATTTAGTTTTAGGACATTTGGTTTGAGCGCAATCTTCAAACTTAATTAAAAAAAGTCATTTAAGCCTTTTGACAGTGAGATCTATGCGATATGGCTGAGAAATGTAATTTTGATGTTAACTCCCAAACCGCTGCGCAGAAGTAAACCAAACTTCACCCAATAGTGTATTTTATCATAATCTAGTAGTTACATTTGGAAATTTAGTTCTAGGACATTTGATTTGAGCGCAATTCTCAAACTTAGGTCAAAAAATCCATTTAAGCCTTTTCACAGTGAGATCTATGCGATATGGCCGAGAAATGTAATTTTGATGTTAACTCCCAAACCGCTGCGCAGAAGTAAACCAAACTTCACCCAATAGTGTATTTTATCATAATCTAGTAGTTACATTTGGAAATTTAGTTCTAGGACATTTGATTTGAGCGCAATTCTCAAACTTAGGTCAAAACAGCCATTTAAGCCTTTTCACAGTGAGATCTATGCGATATGGCCGAGAAATGTAATTTTGATGTTAACTCCCAAACCGCTGCGCAGAAGTCAACCAAACTTCACCCAATAGTGTATTTTATCACAATCTAGTAGTTACATTTAAAAATTTAGTTCTAGGACATTTGGTTTGAGCGCAATCATCAAACTTAGGTCAAAAAAGCCATTTAAGCCTTTTCACAGTGAGATCTATGCGATATGGCTGAGAAATGTAATTTTGATGTTAACTCCCAAACCGCTGCGCAGAAGTCAACCAAACTTCACCCAATAGTGTATTTTATCACAATCTAGTAGTTACATTTAGAAATTTAGTTCTAGGACATTTGGTTTGAGCGCAATCTTCAAACTTAATTAAAAAAAGTCATTTAAGCCTTTTCACAGTGAGATCTATGCGATATGGCCGAGAAATGTAATTTTGATGTTAACTCCCAAACCGCTGCGCAGAAGTCAACCAAACTTCACCCAATAGTGTATTTTATCACAATCTAGTAGTTACATTTGGAAATTTAGTTTTAGGACATTTGGTTTGAGCGCAATCTTCAAACTTAATTAAAAAAAGTCATTTAAGCCTTTTGACAGTGAGATCTATGCGATATGGCTGAGAAATGTAATTTTGATGTTAACTCCCAAACCGCTGCGCAGAAGTAAACCAAACTTCACCCAATAGTGTATTTTATCATAATCTAGTAGTTACATTTGGAAATTTAGTTCTAGGACATTTGATTTGAGCGCAATTCTCAAACTTAGGTCAAAAAAGCCATTTAAGCCTTTTCACAGTGAGATCTATGCGATATGGCCGAGAAGTGTAATTTTGATGTTAACTCCCAAACCGCTGCGCAGAAGTCAACCAAACTTCACCCAATAGTGTATTTTATCAAAATCTATTAGTTACATGTGGAAATTTAGTTTTAGGACATTTGGTTTGAGCGCAATCTTCAAACTTAATTAAAAAAAGTCATTTAAGCCTTTTCACAGTGAGATCTATGCGATATGGCCGAGAAATGTAATTTTGATGTTAACTCCCAAACCGCTGCGCAGAAGTAAACCAAACTTCACCCAATAGTGTATTTTATCATAATCTAGTAGTTACATTTGGAAATTTAGTTCTAGGACATTTGATTTGAGCGCAATTCTCAAACTTAGGTCAAAAAAGCCATTTAAGCCTTTTCACAGTGAGATCTATGCGATATGGCCGAGAAATGTAATTTTGATGTTAACTCCCAAACCGCTGCGCAGAAGTCAACCAAACTTCACCAATAGTGTATTTTATCACAATCTAGTAGTTACATTTGGAAATTTAGTTCTAGGACATTTGGTTTGAGCGCAATCATCAAACTTAGGTCAAAAAAGCCATTTAAGCCTTTTCACAGTGAGATCTATGCGATATGGCTGAGAAATGTAATTTTATTGTTAACTCCCAAACCGCTGCGCAGAAGTCAACCAAACTTCACCCAATAGTGTATTTTATCAGAATCTAGTAGTTACATTTAGAAATTTAGTTCTAGGACATTTGGTTTGAGCGCAATCTTCAAACTTAATTAAAAAAAGTCATTTAAGCCTTTTCACAGTGAGATCTATGCGATATGGCCGAGAAATGTAATTTTGATGTTAACTCCCAAACCGCTGCGCAGAAGTCAACCAAACTTCACCCAATAGTGTATTGTATCACAATCTAGTAGTTACATGTGGAAATTTGGTTCTAGGACATTTGATTTGAGCGCAATCCTCAAACTTAGGTCAAAAAAGCCATTTAAGCCTTTTCACAGTGAGATCTATGCGATATGGCCGAGAAATGTAATTTTGATGTTCACTCCCAAACCGCTGCGCAGAAGTCAACCAAACTTCACCCAATAGTGTATTTTATCACAATCTAGTAGTTACATTTAAAAATTTAGTTCTAGGACATTTGGTTTGAGCGCAATCATCAAACTTAGGTCAAAAAAGCCATTTAAGCCTTTTCACAGTGAGATCTATGCGATATGGCTGAGAAATGTAATTTTGATGTTAACTCCCAAACCGCTGCGCAGAAGTCAACCAAACTTCACCCAATAGTGTATTTTATCACAATCTAGTAGTTACATTTAGAAATTTAGTTCTAGGACATTTGGTTTGAGCGCAGTCTTCAAACTTAATTAAAAAAAGTCATTTAAGCCTTTTCACAGTGAGATCTATGCGATATGGCCGAGAAATGTAATTTTGATGTTAACTCCCAAACCGCTGCGCAGAAGTCAACCAAACTTCACCCAATAGTGTATTTTATCACAATCTAGTAGTTACATTTGGAAATTTAGTTTTAGGACATTTGGTTTGAGCGCAATCTTCAAACTTAATTAAAAAAAGTCATTTAAGCCTTTTGACAGTGAGATCTATGCGATATGGCTGAGAAATGTAATTTTGATGTTAACTCCCAAACCGCTGCGCAGAAGTAAACCAAACTTCACCCAATAGTGTATTTTATCATAATCTAGTAGTTACATTTGGAAATTTAGTTCTAGGACATTTGATTTGAGCGCAATTCTCAAACTTAGGTCAAAAAAGCCATTTAAGCCTTTTCACAGTGAGATCTATGCGATATGGCCGAGAAGTGTAATTTTGATGTTAACTCCCAAACCGCTGCGCAGAAGTCAACCAAACTTCACCCAATAGTGTATTTTATCAAAATCTAGTAGTTACATGTGGAAATTTAGTTTTAGGACATTTGGTTTGAGCGCAATCTTCAAACTTAATTAAAAAAAGTCATTTAAGCCTTTTCATAGTGAGATCTATGCGATATGGCCGAGAAATGTAATTTTGATGTTAACTCCCAAACCGCTGCGCAGAAGTAAACCAAACTTCACCCAATAGTGTATTTTATCATAATCTAGTAGTTACATTTGGAAATTTAGTTCTAGGACATTTGATTTGAGCGCAATTCTCAAACTTAGGTCAAAACAGCCATTTAAGCCTTTTCACAGTGAGATCTATGCGATATGGCCGAGAAATGTAATTTTGATGTTAACTCCCAAACCGCTGCGCAGAAGTCAACCAAACTTCACCCAATAGTGTATTTTATCACAATCTAGTAGTTACATTTAAAAATTTAGTTCTAGGACATTTGGTTTGAGCGCAATCATCAAACTTAGGTCAAAAAAGCCATTTAAGCCTTTTCACAGTGAGATCTATGCGATATGGCTGAGAAATGTAATTTTGATGTTAACTCCCAAACCGCTGCGCAGAAGTCAACCAAACTTCACCCAATAGTGTATTTTATCACAATCTAGTAGTTACATTTAGAAATTTAGTTCTAGGACATTTGGTTTGAGCGCAATCTTCAAACTTAATTAAAAAAAGTCATTTAAGCCTTTTCACAGTGAGATCTATGCGATATGGCCGAGAAATGTAATTTTGATGTTAACTCCCAAACCGCTGCGCAGAAGTCAACCAAACTTCACCCAATAGTGTATTTTATCACAATCTAGTAGTTACATTTGGAAATTTAGTTTTAGGACATTTGGTTTGAGCGCAATCTTCAAACTTAATTAAAAAAAGTCATTTAAGCCTTTTGACAGTGAGATCTATGCGATATGGCTGAGAAATGTAATTTTGATGTTAACTCCCAAACCGCTGCGCAGAAGTAAACCAAACTTCACCCAATAGTGTATTTTATCATAATCTAGTAGTTACATTTGGAAATTTAGTTCTAGGACATTTGATTTGAGCGCAATTCTCAAACTTAAGTCAAAAAAGCCATTTAAGCCTTTTCACAGTGAGATCTATGCGATATGGCCGAGAAGTGTAATTTTGATGTTAACTCCCAAACCGCTGCGCAGAAGTCAACCAAACTTCACCCAATAGTGTATTTTATCAAAATCTAGTAGTTACATGTGGAAATTTAGTTTTAGGACATTTGGTTTGAGCGCAATCTTCAAACTTAATTAAAAAAAGTCATTTAAGCCTTTTCACAGTGAGATCTATGCGATATGGCCGAGAAATGTAATTTTGATGTTAACTCCCAAACGCTGCGCAGAAGTAAACCAAACTTCACCCAATAGTGTATTTTATCATAATCTAGTAGTTACATTTGGAAATTTAGTTCTAGGACATTTGATTTGAGCGCAATTCTCAAACTTAGGTCAAAAAAGCCATTTAAGCCTTTTCACAGTGAGATCTATGCGATATGGCCGAGAAATGTAATTTTGATGTTAACTCCCAAACCGCTGCGCAGAAGTCAACCAAACTTCACCAATAGTGTATTTTATCACAATCTAGTAGTTACATTTGGAAATTTAGTTCTAGGACATTTGGTTTGAGCGCAATCATCAAACTTAGGTCAAAAAAGCCATTTAAGCCTTTTCACAGTGAGATCTATGCGATATGGCTGAGAAATGTAATTTTGATGTTAACTCCCAAACCGCTGCGCAGAAGTCAACCAAACTTCACCCAATAGTGTATTTTATCAGAATCTAGTAGTTACATTTAGAAATTTAGTTCTAGGACATTTGGTTTGAGCGCAATCTTCAAACTTAATTAAAAAAAGTCATTTAAGCCTTTTCACAGTGAGATCTATGCGATATGGCCGAGAAATGTAATTTTGATGTTAACTCCCAAACCGCTGCGCAGAAGTAAACCAAACTTCACCCAATAGTGTATTGTATCACAATCTAGTAGTTACATGTGGAAATTTGGTTCTAGGACATTTGATTTGAGCGCAATCCTCAAACTTAGGTCAAAAAAGCCATTTAAGCCTTTTCACAGTGAGATCTATGCGATATGGCCGAGAAATGTAATTTTGATGTTCACTCCCAAACCGCTGCGCAGAAGTCAACCAAACTTCACCCATTAGTGTATTGTATCACAATCTAGTAGTTACATATGGAAATTTGGTTTTAGGACATTTGATTTGAGCGCAATCCTCAAACTTAGGTCAAAAAAGCCATTTAAGCCTTTTCAGAGTGAGATCTATGCGATATGGCCGAGAAATGTAATTTTGATGTTAACTCCCAAACCGCTGCGCAGAAGTAAACCAAACTTCACCCAATAGTGTATTTTATCATAATCTAGTAGTTACATTTGGAAATTTAGTTCTAGGACATTTGATTTGAGCGCAATTCTCAAACTTAGGTCAAAAAAGCCATTTAAGCCTTTTCACAGTGAGATCTATGCGATATGGCCGAGAAATGTAATTTTGATGTTAACTCCCAAACCGCTGCGCAGAAGTCAACCAAACTTCACCCAATAGTGTATTTTATCACAATCTAGTAGTTACATTTGGAAATTTAGTTCTAGGACATTTGGTTTGAGCGCAATCATCAAACTTAGGTCAAAAAAGCCATTTAAGCCTTTTCACAGTGAGATCTATGCGATATGGCTGAGAAATGTAATTTTGATGTTAACTCCCAAACCGCTGCGCAGAAGTCAACCAAACTTCACCCAATAGTGTATTTTATCACAATCTAGTAGTTACATTTAGAAATTTTGTTCTAGGACATTTGGTTTGAGCGCAATCTTCAAACTTAATTAAAAAAAGTCATTTAAGCCTTTTCACAGTGAGATCTATGCGATATGGCCGAGAAATGTAATTTTGATGTTAACTCCCAAACCGCTGCGCAGAAGTAAACCAAAACTTCACCCAATAGTGTATTGTATCACAATCTAGTAGTTACATGTGGAAATTTGGTTCTAGGACATTTGATTTGAGCGCAATCCTCAAACTTAGGTCAAAAAAGCCATTTAAGCCTTTGCACAGTGAGATCTATGCGATATGGCCGAGAAATGTAATTTTGATGTTCACTCCCAAACCGCTGCGCAGAAGTCAACCAAACTTCACCCATTAGTGTATTGTATCACAATCTAGTAGTTACATATGGAAATTTGGTTTTAGGACATTTGATTTGAGCGCAATCCTCAAACTTAGGTCAAAAAAGCCATTTAAGCCTTTTCACAGTGAGATCTATGCGATATGGCCGAGAAATGTAATTTTGATGTTAACTCCCAAACCGCTGCGCAGAAGTAAACCAAACTTCACCCAATAGTGTATTTTATCATAATCTAGTAGTTACATTTGGAAATTTAGTTCTAGGACATTTGATTTGAGCGCAATTCTCAAACTTAGGTCAAAAAAGCCATTTAAGCCTTTTCACAGTGAGATCTATGCGATATGGCCGAGAAGTGTAATTTTGATGTTAACTCCCAAACCGCTGCGTAGAAGTCAACCAAACTTCACCCAATAGTGTATTTTATCAAAATCTAGTAGTTACATGTGGAAATTTAGTTTTAGGACATTTGATTTGAGCGCAATTCTCAAACTTAGGTCAAAAAAGTCATTTAAGCCTTTTCACAGTGAGATCTATGCGATATGGCCGAGAAATGTAATTTTGATGTTAACTCCCAAACCGCTGCGCAGAAGTCAACCAAACTTCACCCAATAGTGTATTTTATCACAATCTAGTAGTTACATTTGGAAATTTAGTTTTAGGACATTTGGTTTGAGCGCAATCTTCAAACTTAATTAAAAAAAGTCATTTAAGCCTTTTCACAGTGAGATCTATGCGATATGGCTGAGAAATGTAATTTTGATGTTAACTCCCAAACCGCTGCGCAGAAGTAAACCAAACTTCACCCAATAGTGTATTTTATCATAATCTAGTAGTTACATTTGGAAATTTAGTTCTAGGACATTTGATTTGAGCGCAATTCTCAAACTTAGGTCAAAAAAGCCATTTAAGCCTTTTCACAGTGAGATCTATGCGATATGGCCGAGAAGTGTAATTTTGATGTTAACTCCCAAACCGCTGCGCAGAAGTCAACCAAACTTCACCCAATAGTGTATTTTATCAAAATCTAGTAGTTACATGTGGAAATTTAGTTTTAGGACATTTGGTTTGAGCGCAATCTTCAAACTTAATTTAAAAAAGTCATTTAAGCCTTTTCACAGTGAGATCTATGCGATATGGCCGAGAAATGTAATTTTGATGTTCACTCCCAAACCGCTGCGCAGAAGTCAACCAAACTTCACCCAATAGTGTATTTTATCACAATCTAGTAGTTACATTTGGAAATTTAGTTCTAGGACATTTGGTTTGAGCGCAATCTTCAAACTTAATTAAAAAAAGTCATTTAAGCCTTTTCACAGTGAGATCTATGCGATATGGCCGAGAAATGTAATTTTGATGTTAACTCCCAAACCGCTGCGCAGAAGTAAACCAAACTTCACCCAATAGTGTATTGTATCACAATCTAGTAGTTACATGTGGAAATTTGGTTCTAGGACATTTGATTTGAGCGCAATCCTCAAACTTAGGTCAAAAAAGCCATTTAAGCCTTTTCACAGTGAGATCTATGCGATATGGCCGAGAAATGTAATTTTGATGTTCACTCCCAAACCGCTGCGCAGAAGTCAACCAAACTTCACCCATTAGTGTATTGTATCACAATCTAGTAGTTACATATGGAAATTTGGTTTTAGGACATTTGATTTGAGCGCAATCCTCAAACTTAGGTCAAAAAAGCCATTTAAGCCTTTTCAGAGTGAGATCTATGCGATATGGCCGAGAAATGTAATTTTGATGTTAACTCCCAAACCGCTGCGCAGAAGTAAACCAAACTTCACCCAATAGTGTATTTTATCATAATCTAGTAGTTACATTTGGAAATTTAGTTCTAGGACATTTGATTTGAGCGCAATTCTCAAACTTAGGTCAAAAAAGCCATTTAAGCCTTTTCACAGTGAGATCTATGCGATATGGCCGAGAAATGTAATTTTGATGTTAACTCCCAAACCGCTGCGCAGAAGTCAACCAAACTTCACCCAATAGTGTATTTTATCACAATCTAGTAGTTACATTTGGAAATTTAGTTCTAGGACATTTGGTTTGAGCGCAATCATCAAACTTAGGTCAAAAAAGCCATTTAAGCCTTTTCACAGTGAGATCTATGCGATATGGCTGAGAAATGTAATTTTGATGTTAACTCCCAAACCGCTGCGCAGAAGTCAACCAAACTTCACCCAATAGTGTATTTTATCACAATCTAGTAGTTACATTTAGAAATTTTGTTCTAGGACATTTGGTTTGAGCGCAATCTTCAAACTTAATTAAAAAAAGTCATTTAAGCCTTTTCACAGTGAGATCTATGCGATATGGCCGAGAAATGTAATTTTGATGTTAACTCCCAAACCGCTGCGCAGAAGTAAACCAAAACTTCACCCAATAGTGTATTGTATCACAATCTAGTAGTTACATGTGGAAATTTGGTTCTAGGACATTTGATTTGAGCGCAATCCTCAAACTTAGGTCAAAAAAGCCATTTAAGCCTTTTCACAGTGAGATCTATGCGATATGGCCGAGAAATGTAATTTTGATGTTCACTCCCAAACCGCTGCGCAGAAGTCAACCAAACTTCACCCATTAGTGTATTGTATCACAATCTAGTAGTTACATATGGAAATTTGGTTTTAGGACATTTGATTTGAGCGCAATCCTCAAACTTAGGTCAAAAAAGCCATTTAAGCCTTTTCACAGTGAGATCTATGCGATATGGCCGAGAAATGTAATTTTGATGTTAACTCCCAAACCGCTGCGCAGAAGTAAACCAAACTTCACCCAATAGTGTATTTTATCATAATCTAGTAGTTACATTTGGAAATTTAGTTCTAGGACATTTGATTTGAGCGCAATTCTCAAACTTAGGTCAAAAAAGCCATTTAAGCCTTTTCACAGTGAGATCTATGCGATATGGCCGAGAAGTGTAATTTTGATGTTAACTCCCAAACCGCTGCGTAGAAGTCAACCAAACTTCACCCAATAGTGTATTTTATCAAAATCTAGTAGTTACATGTGGAAATTTAGTTTTAGGACATTTGATTTGAGCGCAATTCTCAAACTTAGGTCAAAAAAGTCATTTAAGCCTTTTCACAGTGAGATCTATGCGATATGGCCGAGAAATGTAATTTTGATGTTAACTCCCAAACCGCTGCGCAGAAGTCAACCAAACTTCACCCAATAGTGTATTTTATCACAATCTAGTAGTTACATTTGGAAATTTAGTTTTAGGACATTTGGTTTGAGCGCAATCTTCAAACTTAATTAAAAAAAGTCATTTAAGCCTTTTCACAGTGAGATCTATGCGATATGGCCGAGAAATGTAATTTTGATGTTAACTCCCAAACCGCTGCGCAGAAGTAAACCAAACTTCACCCAATAGTGTATTTTATCAAAATCTAGTAGTTACATGTGGAAATTTAGTTTTAGGACATTTGATTTGAGCGCAATTCTCAAACTTAGGTCAAAAAAGTCATTTAAGCCTTTTCACAGTGAGATCTATGCGATATGGCCGAGAAATGTAATTTTGATGTTAACTCCCAAACCGCTGCGCAGAAGTCAACCAAACTTCACCCAATAGTGTATTTTATCACAATCTAGTAGTTACATTTGGAAATTTAGTTTTAGGACATTTGGTTTGAGCGCAATCTTCAAACTTAATTAAAAAAAGTCATTTAAGCCTTTTCACAGTGAGATCTATGCGATATGGCCGAGAAATGTAATTTTGATGTTAACTCCCAAACCGCTGCGCAGAAGTAAACCAAACTTCACCCAATAGTGTATTGTATCACAATCTAGTAGTTACATGTGGAAATTTGGTTCTAGGACATTTGATTTGAGCGCAATCCTCAAACTTAGGTCAAAAAAGCCATTTAAGCCTTTTCACAGTGAGATCTATGCGATATGGCCGAGAAATGTAATTTTGATGTTCACTCCCAAACCGCTGCGCAGAAGTCAACCAAACTTCACCCATTAGTGTATTGTATCACAATCTAGTAGTTACATATGGAAATTTGGTTTTAGGACATTTGATTTGAGCGCAATCCTCAAACTTAGGTCAAAAAAGCCATTTAAGCCTTTTCAGAGTGAGATCTATGCGATATGGCCGAGAAATGTAATTTTGATGTTAACTCCCAAACCGCTGCGCAGAAGTAAACCAAACTTCACCCAATAGTGTATTTTATCATAATCTAGTAGTTACATTTGGAAATTTAGTTCTAGGACATTTGATTTGAGCGCAATTCTCAAACTTAGGTCAAAAAAGCCATTTAAGCCTTTTCACAGTGAGATCTATGCGATATGGCCGAGAAATGTAATTTTGATGTTAACTCCCAAACCGCTGCGCAGAAGTCAACCAAACTTCACCCAATAGTGTATTTTATCACAATCTAGTAGTTACATTTGGAAATTTAGTTCTAGGACATTTGGTTTGAGCGCAATCATCAAACTTAGGTCAAAAAAGCCATTTAAGCCTTTTCACAGTGAGATCTATGCGATATGGCTGAGAAATGTAATTTTGATGTTAACTCCCAAACCGCTGCGCAGAAGTCAACCAAACTTCACCCAATAGTGTATTTTATCACAATCTAGTAGTTACATTTAGAAATTTTGTTCTAGGACATTTGGTTTGAGCGCAATCTTCAAACTTAATTAAAAAAAGTCATTTAAGCCTTTTCACAGTGAGATCTATGCGATATGGCCGAGAAATGTAATTTTGATGTTAACTCCCAAACCGCTGCGCAGAAGTAAACCAAAACTTCACCCAATAGTGTATTGTATCACAATCTAGTAGTTACATGTGGAAATTTGGTTCTAGGACATTTGATTTGAGCGCAATCCTCAAACTTAGGTCAAAAAAGCCATTTAAGCCTTTTCACAGTGAGATCTATGCGATATGGCCGAGAAATGTAATTTTGATGTTCACTCCCAAACCGCTGCGCAGAAGTCAACCAAACTTCACCCATTAGTGTATTGTATCACAATCTAGTAGTTACATATGGAAATTTGGTTTTAGGACATTTGATTTGAGCGCAATCCTCAAACTTAGGTCAAAAAAGCCATTTAAGCCTTTTCACAGTGAGATCTATGCGATATGGCCGAGAAATGTAATTTTGATGTTAACTCCCAAACCGCTGCGCAGAAGTAAACCAAACTTCACCCAATAGTGTATTTTATCATAATCTAGTAGTTACATTTGGAAATTTAGTTCTAGGACATTTGATTTGAGCGCAATTCTCAAACTTAGGTCAAAAAAGCCATTTAAGCCTTTTCACAGTGAGATCTATGCGATATGGCCGAGAAGTGTAATTTTGATGTTAACTCCCAAACCGCTGCGTAGAAGTCAACCAAACTTCACCCAATAGTGTATTTTATCAAAATCTAGTAGTTACATGTGGAAATTTAGTTTTAGGACATTTGATTTGAGCGCAATTCACAAACTTAGGTCAAAAAAGTCATTTAAGCCTTTTCACAGTGAGATCTATGCGATATGGCCGAGAAATGTAATTTTGATGTTAACTCCCAAACCGCTGCGCAGAAGTCAACCAAACTTCACCCAATAGTGTATTTTATCACAATCTAGTAGTTACATTTGGAAATTTAGTTTTAGGACATTTGGTTTGAGCGCAATCTTCAAACTTAATTAAAAAAAGTCATTTAAGCCTTTTCACAGTGAGATCTATGCGATATGGCTGAGAAATGTAATTTTGATGTTAACTCCCAAACCGCTGCGCAGAAGTAAACCAAACTTCACCCAATAGTGTATTTTATCATAATCTAGTAGTTACATTTGGAAATTTAGTTCTAGGACATTTGATTTGAGCGCAATTCTCAAACTTAGGTCAAAAAAGCCATTTAAGCCTTTTCACAGTGAGATCTATGCGATATGGCCGAGAAGTGTAATTTTGATGTTAACTCCCAAACCGCTGCGCAGAAGTCAACCAAACTTCACCCAATAGTGTATTTTATCAAAATCTAGTAGTTACATGTGGAAATTTAGTTTTAGGACATTTGGTTTGAGCGCAATCTTCAAACTTAATTTAAAAAAGTCATTTAAGCCTTTTCACAGTGAGATCTATGCGATATGGCCGAGAAATGTAATTTTGATGTTCACTCCCAAACCGCTGCGCAGAAGTCAACCAAACTTCACCCAATAGTGTATTTTATCACAATCTAGTAGTTACATTTGGAAATTTAGTTCTAGGACATTTGGTTTGAGCGCAATCTTCAAACTTAATTAAAAAAAGTCATTTAAGCCTTTTCACAGTGAGATCTATGCGATATGGCCGAGAAATGTAATTTTGATGTTAACTCCCAAACCGCTGCGCAGAAGTAAACCAAACTTCACCCAATAGTGTATTGTATCACAATCTAGTAGTTACATGTGGAAATTTGGTTCTAGGACATTTGATTTGAGCGCAATCCTCAAACTTAGGTCAAAAAAGCCATTTAAGCCTTTTCACAGTGAGATCTATGCGATATGGCCGAGAAGTGTAATTTTGATGTTAACTCCCAAACCGCTGCGCAGAAGTCAACCAAACTTCACCCAATAGTGTATTTTATCAAAATCTAGTAGTTACATGTGGAAATTTAGTTTTAGGACATTTGGTTTGAGCGCAATCTTCAAACTTAATTAAAAAAAGTCATTTAAGCCTTTTCACAGTGAGATCTATGCGATATGGCCGAGAAATGTAATTTTGATGTTAACTCCCAAACCGCTGCGCAGAAGTAAACCAAACTTCACCCAATAGTGTATTTTATCATAATCTAGTAGTTACATTTGGAAATTTAGTTCTAGGACATTTGATTTGAGCGCAATTCTCAAACTTAGGTCAAAAAAGCCATTTAAGCCTTTTCACAGTGAGATCTATGCGATATGGCCGAGAAATGTAATTTTGATGTTAACTCCCAAACCGCTGCGCAGAAGTCAACCAAACTTCACCAATAGTGTATTTTATCACAATCTAGTAGTTACATTTGGAAATTTAGTTCTAGGACATTTGGTTTGAGCGCAATCATCAAACTTAGGTCAAAAAAGCCATTTAAGCCTTTTCACAGTGAGATCTATGCGATATGGCTGAGAAATGTAATTTTGATGTTAACTCCCAAACCGCTGCGCAGAAGTCAACCAAACTTCACCCAATAGTGTATTTTATCAGAATCTAGTAGTTACATTTAGAAATTTAGTTCTAGGACATTTGGTTTGAGCGCAATCTTCAAACTTAATTAAAAAAAGTCATTTAAGCCTTTTCACAGTGAGATCTATGCGATATGGCCGAGAAATGTAATTTTGATGTTAACTCCCAAACCGCTGCGCAGAAGTAAACCAAACTTCACCCAATAGTGTATTGTATCACAATCTAGTAGTTACATGTGGAAATTTGGTTCTAGGACATTTGATTTGAGCGCAATCCTCAAACTTAGGTCAAAAAAGCCATTTAAGCCTTTTCACAGTGAGATCTATGCGATATGGCCGAGAAATGTAATTTTGATGTTCACTCCCAAACCGCTGCGCAGAAGTCAACCAAACTTCACCCATTAGTGTATTGTATCACAATCTAGTAGTTACATATGGAAATTTGGTTTTAGGACATTTGATTTGAGCGCAATCCTCAAACTTAGGTCAAAAAAGCCATTTAAGCATTTTCAGAGTGAGATCTATGCGATATGGCCGAGAAATGTAATTTTGATGTTAACTCCCAAACAGCTGCGCAGAAGTAAACCAAACTTCACCCAATAGTGTATTTTATCATAATCTAGTAGTTACATTTGGAAATTTAGTTCTAGGACATTTGATTTGAGCGCAATTCTCAAACTTAGGTCAAAAAAGCCATTTAAGCCTTTTCACAGTGAGATCTATGCGATATGGCCGAGAAATGTAATTTTGATGTTAACTCCCAAACCGCTGCGCAGAAGTCAACCAAACTTCACCCAATAGTGTATTTTATCACAATCTAGTAGTTACATTTGGAAATTTAGTTCTAGGACATTTGGTTTGAGCGCAATCATCAAACTTAGGTCAAAAAAGCCATTTAAGCCTTTTCACAGTGAGATCGATGCGATATGGCTGAGAAATGTAATTTTGATGTTAACTCCCAAACCGCTGCGCAGAAGTCAACCAAACTTCACCCAATAGTGTATTTTATCACAATCTAGTAGTTACATTTAGAAATTTTGTTCTAGGACATTTGGTTTGAGCGCAATCTTCAAACTTAATTAAAAAAAGTCATTTAAGCCTTTTCACAGTGAGATCTATGCGATATGGCCGAGAAATGTAATTTTGATGTTAACTCCCAAACCGCTGCGCAGAAGTAAACCAAACTTCACCCAATAGTGTATTGTATCACAATCTAGTAGTTACATGTGGAAATTTGGTTCTAGGACATTTGATTTGAGCGCAATCCTCAAACTTAGGTCAAAAAAGCCATTTAAGCCTTTTCACAGTGAGATCTATGCGATATGGCCGAGAAATGTAATTTTGATGTTCACTCCCAAACCGCTGCGCAGAAGTCAACCAAACTTCACCCATTAGTGTATTGTATCACAATCTAGTAGTTACATATGGAAATTTGGTTTTAGGACATTTGATTTGAGCGCAATCCTCAAACTTAGGTCAAAAAAGCCATTTAAGCCTTTTCACAGTGAGATCTATGCGATATGGCCGAGAAATGTAATTTTGATGTTAACTCCCAAACCGCTGCGCAGAAGTAAACCAAACTTCACCCAATAGTGTATTTTATCATAATCTAGTAGTTACATTTGGAAATTTAGTTCTAGGACATTTGATTTGAGCGCAATTCTCAAACTTAGGTCAAAACAGCCATTTAAGCCTTTTCACAGTGAGATCTATGCGATATGGCCGAGAAATGTAATTTTGATGTTAACTCCCAAACCGCTGCGCAGAAGTCAACCAAACTTCACCCAATAGTGTATTTTATCACAATCTAGTAGTTACATTTAAAAATTTAGTTCTAGGACATTTGGTTTGAGCGCAATCATCAAACTTAGGTCAAAAAAGCCATTTAAGCCTTTTCACAGTGAGATCTATGCGATATGGCTGAGAAATGTAATTTTGATGTTAACTCCCAAACCGCTGCGCAGAAGTCAACCAAACTTCACCCAATAGTGTATTTTATCAAAATCTAGTAGTTACATGTGGAAATTTAGTTTTAGGACATTTGGTTTGAGCGCAATCTTCAAACTTAATTTAAAAAAGTCATTTAAGCCTTTTCACAGTGAGATCTATGCGATATGGCCGAGAAATGTAATTTTGATGTTCACTCCCAAACCGCTGCGCAGAAGTCAACCAAACTTCACCCAATAGTGTATTTTATCACAATCTAGTAGTTACATTTGGAAATTTAGTTCTAGGACATTTGGTTTGAGCGCAATCTTCAAACTTAATTAAAAAAAGTTATTTAAGCCTTTTCACAGTGAGATCTATGCGATATGGCCGAGAAATGTAATTTTGATGTTAACTCCCAAACCGCTGCGCAGAAGTAAACCAAACTTCACCCAATAGTGTATTGTATCACAATCTAGTAGTTACATGTGGAAATTTGGTTCTAGGACATTTGATTTGAGCGCAATCCTCAAACTTAGGTCAAAAAAGCCATTTAAGCCTTTTCACAGTGAGATCTATGCGATATGGCCGAGAAGTGTAATTTTGATGTTAACTCCCAAACCGCTGCGCAGAAGTCAACCAAACTTCACCCAATAGTGTATTTTATCAAAATCTAGTAGTTACATGTGGAAATTTAGTTTTAGGACATTTGGTTTGAGCGCAATCTTCAAACTTAATTAAAAAAAGTCATTTAAGCCTTTTCACAGTGAGATCTATGCGATATGGCCGAGAAATGTAATTTTGATGTTAACTCCCAAACCGCTGCGCAGAAGTAAACCAAACTTCACCCAATAGTGTATTTTATCATAATCTAGTAGTTACATTTGGAAATTTAGTTCTAGGACATTTGATTTGAGCGCAATTCTCAAACTTAGGTCAAAAAAGCCATTTAAGCCTTTTCACAGTGAGATCTATGCGATATGGCCGAGAAATGTAATTTTGATGTTAACTCCCAAACCGCTGCGCAGAAGTCAACCAAACTTCACCAATAGTGTATTTTATCACAATCTAGTAGTTACATTTGGAAATTTAGTTCTAGGACATTTGGTTTGAGCGCAATCATCAAACTTAGGTCAAAAAAGCCATTTAAGCCTTTTCACAGTGAGATCTATGCGATATGGCTGAGAAATGTAATTTTGATGTTAACTCCCAAACCGCTGCGCAGAAGTCAACCAAACTTCACCCAATAGTGTATTTTATCAGAATCTAGTAGTTACATTTAGAAATTTAGTTCTAGGACATTTGGTTTGAGCGCAATCTTCAAACTTAATTAAAAAAAGTCATTTAAGCCTTTTCACAGTGAGATCTATGCGATATGGCCGAGAAATGTAATTTTGATGTTAACTCCCAAACCGCTGCGCAGAAGTAAACCAAACTTCACCCAATAGTGTATTGTATCACAATCTAGTAGTTACATGTGGAAATTTGGTTCTAGGACATTTGATTTGAGCGCAATCCTCAAACTTAGGTCAAAAAAGCCATTTAAGCCTTTTCACAGTGAGATCTATGCGATATGGCCGAGAAATGTAATTTTGATGTTCACTCCCAAACCGCTGCGCAGAAGTCAACCAAACTTCACCCATTAGTGTATTGTATCACAATCTAGTAGTTACATATGGAAATTTGGTTTTAGGACATTTGATTTGAGCGCAATCCTCAAACTTAGGTCAAAAAAGCCATTTAAGCATTTTCAGAGTGAGATCTATGCGATATGGCCGAGAAATGTAATTTTGATGTTAACTCCCAAACCGCTGCGCAGAAGTAAACCAAACTTCACCCAATAGTGTATTTTATCATAATCTAGTAGTTACATTTGGAAATTTAGTTCTAGGACATTTGATTTGAGCGCAATTCTCAAACTTAGGTCAAAAAAGCCATTTAAGCCTTTTCACAGTGAGATCTATGCGATATGGCCGAGAAATGTAATTTTGATGTTAACTCCCAAACCGCTGCGCAGAAGTCAACCAAACTTCACCCAATAGTGTATTTTATCACAATCTAGTAGTTACATTTGGAAATTTAGTTCTAGGACATTTGGTTTGAGCGCAATCATCAAACTTAGGTCAAAAAAGCCATTTAAGCCTTTTCACAGTGAGATCGATGCGATATGGCTGAGAAATGTAATTTTGATGTTAACTCCCAAACCGCTGCGCAGAAGTCAACCAAACTTCACCCAATAGTGTATTTTATTACAATCTAGTAGTTACATTTAGAAATTTTGTTCTAGGACATTTGGTTTGAGCGCAATCTTCAAACTTAATTAAAAAAAGTCATTTAAGCCTTTTCACAGTGAGATCTATGCGATATGGCCGAGAAATGTAATTTTGATGTTCACTCCCAAACCGCTGCGCAGAAGTCAACCAAACTTCACCCAATAGTGTATTTTATCACAATCTAGTAGTTACATTTGGAAATTTAGTTCTAGGACATTTGGTTTGAGCGCAATCTTCAAACTTAATTAAAAAAAGTCATTTAAGCCTTTTCACAGTGAGATCTATGCGATATGGCCGAGAAATGTAATTTTGATGTTAACTCCCAAACCGCTGCGCAGAAGTAAACCAAACTTCACCCAATAGTGTATTGTATCACAATCTAGTAGTTACATGTGGAAATTTGGTTCTAGGACATTTGATTTGAGCGCAATCCTCAAACTTAGGTCAAAAAAGCCATTTAAGCCTTTTCACAGTGAGATCTATGCGATATGGCCGAGAAGTGTAATTTTGATGTTAACTCCCAAACCGCTGCGCAGAAGTCAACCAAACTTCACCCAATAGTGTATTTTATCAAAATCTAGTAGTTACATGTGGAAATTTAGTTTTAGGACATTTGGTTTGAGCGCAATCTTCAAACTTAATTAAAAAAAGTCATTTAAGCCTTTTCACAGTGAGATCTATGCGATATGGCCGAGAAATGTAATTTTGATGTTAACTCCCAAACCGCTGCGCAGAAGTAAACCAAACTTCACCCAATAGTGTATTTTATCATAATCTAGTAGTTACATTTGGAAATTTAGTTCTAGGACATTTGATTTGAGCGCAATTCTCAAACTTAGGTCAAAAAAGCCATTTAAGCCTTTTCACAGTGAGATCTATGCGATATGGCCGAGAAATGTAATTTTGATGTTAACTCCCAAACCGCTGCGCAGAAGTCAACCAAACTTCACCAATAGTGTATTTTATCACAATCTAGTAGTTACATTTGGAAATTTAGTTCTAGGACATTTGGTTTGAGCGCAATCACCAAACTTAGGTCAAAAAAGCCATTTAAGCCTTTTCACAGTGAGATCTATGCGATATGGCTGAGAAATGTAATTTTGATGTTAACTCCCAAACCGCTGCGCAGAAGTCAACCAAACTTCACCCAATAGTGTATTTTATCAGAATCTAGTAGTTACATTTAGAAATTTAGTTCTAGGACATTTGGTTTGAGCGCAATCTTCAAACTTAATTAAAAAAAGTCATTTAAGCCTTTTCACAGTGAGATCTATGCGATATGGCCGAGAAATGTAATTTTGATGTTAACTCCCAAACCGCTGCGCAGAAGTAAACCAAACTTCACCCAATAGTGTATTGTATCACAATCTAGTAGTTACATGTGGAAATTTGGTTCTAGGACATTTGATTTGAGCGCAATCCTCAAACTTAGGTCAAAAAAGCCATTTAAGCCTTTTCACAGTGAGATCTATGCGATATGGCCGAGAAATGTAATTTTGATGTTCACTCCCAAACCGCTGCGCAGAAGTCAACCAAACTTCACCCATTAGTGTATTGTATCACAATCTAGTAGTTACATATGGAAATTTGGTTTTAGGACATTTGATTTGAGCGCAATCCTCAAACTTAGGTCAAAAAAGCCATTTAAGCATTTTCAGAGTGAGATCTATGCGATATGGCCGAGAAATGTAATTTTGATGTTAACTCCCAAACCGCTGCGCAGAAGTAAACCAAACTTCACCCAATAGTGTATTTTATCATAATCTAGTAGTTACATTTGGAAATTTAGTTCTAGGACATTTGATTTGAGCGCAATTCTCAAACTTAGGTCAAAAAAGCCATTTAAGCCTTTTCACAGTGAGATCTATGCGATATGGCCGAGAAATGTAATTTTGATGTTAACTCCCAAACCGCTGCGCAGAAGTCAACCAAACTTCACCCAATAGTGTATTTTATCACAATCTAGTAGTTACATTTGGAAATTTAGTTCTAGGACATTTGGTTTGAGCGCAATCATCAAACTTAGGTCAAAAAAGCCATTTAAGCCTTTTCACAGTGAGATCGATGCGATATGGCTGAGAAATGTAATTTTGATGTTAACTCCCAAACCGCTGCGCAGAAGTCAACCAAACTTCACCCAATAGTGTATTTTATCACAATCTAGTAGTTACATTTAGAAATTTTGTTCTAGGACATTTGGTTTGAGCGCAATCTTCAAACTTAATTAAAAAAAGTCATTTAAGCCTTTTCACAGTGAGATCTATGCGATATGGCCGAGAAATGTAATTTTGATGTTAACTCCCAAACCGCTGCGCAGAAGTAAACCAAACTTCACCCAATAGTGTATTGTATCACAATCTAGTAGTTACATGTGGAAATTTGGTTCTAGGACATTTGATTTGAGCGCAATCCTCAAACTTAGGTCAAAAAAGCCATTTAAGCCTTTTCACAGTGAGATCTATGCGATATGGCCGAGAAATGTAATTTTGATGTTCACTCCCAAACCGCTGCGCAGAAGTCAACCAAACTTCACCCATTAGTGTATTGTATCACAATCTAGTAGTTACATATGGAAATTTGGTTTTAGGACATTTGATTTGAGCGCAATCCTCAAACTTAGGTCAAAAAAGCCATTTAAGCCTTTTCACAGTGAGATCTATGCGATATGGCCGAGAAATGTAATTTTGATGTTAACTCCCAAACCGCTGCGCAGAAGTAAACCAAACTTCACCCAATAGTGTATTTTATCATAATCTAGTAGTTACATTTGGAAATTTAGTTCTAGGACATTTGATTTGAGCGCAATTCTCAAACTTAGGTCAAAACAGCCATTTAAGCCTTTTCACAGTGAGATCTATGCGATATGGCCGAGAAATGTAATTTTGATGTTAACTCCCAAACCGCTGCGCAGAAGTCAACCAAACTTCACCCAATAGTGTATTTTATCACAATCTAGTAGTTACATTTAAAAATTTAGTTCTAGGACATTTGGTTTGAGCGCAATCATCAAACTTAGGTCAAAAAAGCCATTTAAGCCTTTTCACAGTGAGATCTATGCGATATGGCTGAGAAATGTAATTTTGATGTTAACTCCCAAACCGCTGCGCAGAAGTCAACCAAACTTCACCCAATAGTGTATTTTATCACAATCTAGTAGTTACATTTAGAAATTTAGTTCTAGGACATTTGGTTTGAGCGCAATCTTCAAACTTAATTAAAAAAAGTCATTTAAGCCTTTTCACAGTGAGATCTATGCGATATGGCCGAGAAATGTAATTTTGATGTTAACTCCCAAACCGCTGCGCAGAAGTCAACCAAACTTCACCCAATAGTGTATTTTATCACAATCTAGTAGTTACATTTGGAAATTTAGTTTTAGGACATTTGGTTTGAGCGCAATCTTCAAACTTAATTAAAAAAAGTCATTTAAGCCTTTTGACAGTGAGATCTATGCGATATGGCTGAGAAATGTAATTTTGATGTTAACTCCCAAACCGCTGCGCAGAAGTAAACCAAACTTCACCCAATAGTGTATTTTATCATAATCTAGTAGTTACATTTGGAAATTTAGTTCTAGGACATTTGATTTGAGCGCAATTCTCAAACTTAGGTCAAAAAAGCCATTTAAGCCTTTTCACAGTGAGATCTATGCGATATGGCCGAGAAGTGTAATTTTGATGTTAACTCCCAAACCGCTGCGCAGAAGTCAACCAAACTTCACCCAATAGTGTATTTTATCAAAATCTAGTAGTTACATGTGGAAATTTAGTTTTAGGACATTTGGTTTGAGCGCAATCTTCAAACTTAATTAAAAAAAGTCATTTAAGCCTTTTCACAGTGAGATCTATGCGATATGGCCGAGAAATGTAATTTTGATGTTAACTCCCAAACCGCTGCGCAGAAGTAAACCAAACTTCACCCAATAGTGTATTTTATCATAATCTAGTAGTTACATTTGGAAATTTAGTTCTAGGACATTTGATTTGAGCGCAATTCTCAAACTTAGGTCAAAAAAGCCATTTAAGCCTTTTCACAGTGAGATCTATGCGATATGGCCGAGAAATGTAATTTTGATGTTAACTCCCAAACCGCTGCGCAGAAGTCAACCAAACTTCACCAATAGTGTATTTTATCACAATCTAGTAGTTACATTTGGAAATTTAGTTCTAGGACATTTGGTTTGAGCGCAATCATCAAACTTAGGTCAAAAAAGCCATTTAAGCCTTTTCACAGTGAGATCTATGCGATATGGCTGAGAAATGTAATTTTGATGTTAACTCCCAAACCGCTGCGCAGAAGTCAACCAAACTTCACCCAATAGTGTATTTTATCAGAATCTAGTAGTTACATTTAGAAATTTAGTTCTAGGACATTTGGTTTGAGCGCAATCTTCAAACTTAATTAAAAAAAGTCATTTAAGCCTTTTCACAGTGAGATCTATGCGATATGGCCGAGAAATGTAATTTTGATGTTAACTCCCAAACCGCTGCGCAGAAGTAAACCAAACTTCACCCAATAGTGTATTGTATCACAATCTAGTAGTTACATGTGGAAATTTGGTTCTAGGACATTTGATTTGAGCGCAATCCTCAAACTTAGGTCAAAAAAGCCATTTAAGCCTTTTCACAGTGAGATCTATGCGATATGGCCGAGAAATGTAATTTTGATGTTCACTCCCAAACCGCTGCGCAGAAGTCAACCAAACTTCACCCATTAGTGTATTGTATCACAATCTAGTAGTTACATATGGAAATTTGGTTTTAGGACATTTGATTTGAGCGCAATCCTCAAACTTAGGTCAAAAAAGCCATTTAAGCCTTTTCACAGTGAGATCTATGCGATATGGCCGAGAAATGTAATTTTGATGTTAACTCCCAAACCGCTGCGCAGAAGTAAACCAAACTTCACCCAATAGTGTATTTTATCATAATCTAGTAGTTACATTTGGAAATTTAGTTCTAGGACATTTGATTTGAGCGCAATTCTCAAACTTAGGTCAAAAAAGCCATTTAAGCCTTTTCACAGTGAGATCTATGCGATATGGCCGAGAAATGTAATTTTGATGTTTACTCCCAAACCGCTGCGCAGAAGTCAACCAAACTTCACCCAATAGTGTATTTTATCACAATCTAGTAGTTACATTTAAAAATTTAGTTCTAGGACATTTGGTTTGAGCGCAATCATCAAACTTAGGTCAAAAAAGCCATTTAAGCCTTTTCACAGTGAGATCTATGCGATATGGCTGAGAAATGTAATTTTGATGTTAACTCCAAAACCGCTGCGCAGAAGTCAACCAAACTTCACCCAATAGTGTATTTTATCACAATCTAGTAGTTACATTTAGAAATTTAGTTCTAGGACATTTGGTTTGAGCGCAATCTTCAAACTTAATTAAAAAAAGTCATTTAAGCCTTTTCACAGTGAGATCTATGCGATATGGCCGAGAAATGTAATTTTGATGTTAACTCCCAAACCGCTGCGCAGAAGTCAACCAAACTTCACCCAATAGTGTATTTTATCACAATCTAGTAGTTACATTTGGAAATTTAGTTTTAGGACATTTGGTTTGAGCGCAATCTTCAAACTTAATTAAAAAAAGTCATTTAAGCCTTTTGACAGTGAGATCTATGCGATATGGCTGAGAAATGTAATTTTGATGTTAACTCCCAAACCGCTGCGCAGAAGTAAACCAAACTTCACCCAATAGTGTATTTTATCATAATCTAGTAGTTACATTTGGAAATTTAGTTCTAGGACATTTGATTTGAGCGCAATTCTCAAACTTAGGTCAAAAAAGCCATTTAAGCCTTTTCACAGTGAGATCTATGCGATATGGCCGAGAAGTGTAATTTTGATGTTAACTCCCAAACCGCTGCGCAGAAGTCAACCAAACTTCACCCAATAGTGTATTTTATCAAAATCTAGTAGTTACATGTGGAAATTTAGTTTTAGGACATTTGGTTTGAGCGCAATCTTCAAACTTAATTAAAAAAAGTCATTTAAGCCTTTTCACAGTGAGATCTATGCGATATGGCCGAGAAATGTAATTTTGATGTTAACTCCCAAACCGCTGCGCAGAAGTAAACCAAACTTCACCCAATAGTGTATTTTATCATAATCTAGTAGTTACATTTGGAAATTTAGTTCTAGGACATTTGATTTGAGCGCAATTCTCAAACTTAGGTCAAAAAAGCCATTTAAGCCTTTTCACAGTGAGATCTATGCGATATGGCCGAGAAATGTAATTTTGATGTTAACTCCCAAACCGCTGCGCAGAAGTCAACCAAACTTCACCAATAGTGTATTTTATCACAATCTAGTAGTTACATTTGGAAATTTAGTTCTAGGACATTTGGTTTGAGCGCAATCATCAAACTTAGGTCAAAAAAGCCATTTAAGCCTTTTCACAGTGAGATCTATGCGATATGGCCGAGAAATGTAATTTTGATGTTAACTCCCAAACCGCTGCGCAGAAGTAAACCAAACTTCACCCAATAGTGTATTGTATCACAATCTAGTAGTTACATGTGGAAATTTGGTTCTAGGACATTTGATTTGAGCGCAATCCTCAAACTTAGGTCAAAAAAGCCATTTAAGCCTTTTCACAGTGAGATCTATGCGATATGGCCGAGAAATGTAATTTTGATGTTCACTCCCAAACCGCTGCGCAGAAGTCAACCAAACTTCACCCATTAGTGTATTGTATCACAATCTAGTAGTTACATATGGAAATTTGGTTTTAGGACATTTGATTTGAGCGCAATCCTCAAACTTAGGTCAAAAAAGCCATTTAAGCCTTTTCACAGTGAGATCTATGCGATATGGCCGAGAAATGTAATTTTGATGTTCACTCCCAAACCGCTGCGCAGAAGTCAACCAAACTTCACCCAATAGTGTATTTTATCACAATCTAGTAGTTACATTTAAAAATTTAGTTCTAGGACATTTGGTTTGAGCGCAATCATCAAACTTAGGTCAAAAAAGCCATTTAAGCCTTTTCACAGTGAGATCTATGCGATATGGCTGAGAAATGTAATTTTGATGTTAACTCCCAAACCGCTGCGCAGAAGTCAACCAAACTTCACCCAATAGTGTATTTTATCACAATCTAGTAGTTACATTTAGAAATTTAGTTCTAGGACATTTGGTTTGAGCGCAATCTTCAAACTTAATTAAAAAAAGTCATTTAAGCCTTTTCACAGTGAGATCTATGCGATATGGCCGAGAAATGTAATTTTGATGTTAACTCCCAAACCGCTGCGCAGAAGTCAACCAAACTTCACCCAATAGTGTATTTTATCACAATCTAGTAGTTACATTTGGAAATTTAGTTTTAGGACATTTGGTTTGAGCGCAATCTTCAAACTTAATTAAAAAAAGTCATTTAAGCCTTTTGACAGTGAGATCTATGCGATATGGCTGAGAAATGTAATTTTGATGTTAACTCCCAAACCGCTGCGCAGAAGTAAACCAAACTTCACCCAATAGTGTATTTTATCATAATCTAGTAGTTACATTTGGAAATTTAGTTCTAGGACATTTGATTTGAGCGCAATTCTCAAACTTAGGTCAAAAAAGCCATTTAAGCCTTTTCACAGTGAGATCTATGCGATATGGCCGAGAAGTGTAATTTTGATGTTAACTCCCAAACCGCTGCGCAGAAGTCAACCAAACTTCACCCAATAGTGTATTTTATCAAAATCTAGTAGTTACATGTGGAAATTTAGTTTTAGGACATTTGGTTTGAGCGCAATCTTCAAACTTAATTAAAAAAAGTCATTTAAGCCTTTTCACAGTGAGATCTATGCGATATGGCCGAGAAATGTAATTTTGATGTTAACTCCCAAACCGCTGCGCAGAAGTAAACCAAACTTCACCCAATAGTGTATTTTATCATAATCTAGTAGTTACATTTGGAAATTTAGTTCTAGGACATTTGATTTGAGCGCAATTCTCAAACTTAGGTCAAAAAAGCCATTTAAGCCTTTTCACAGTGAGATCTATGCGATATGGCCGAGAAATGTAATTTTGATGTTAACTCCCAAACCGCTGCGCAGAAGTCAACCAAACTTCACCAATAGTGTATTTTATCACAATCTAGTAGTTACATTTGGAAATTTAGTTCTAGGACATTTGGTTTGAGCGCAATCATCAAACTTAGGTCAAAAAAGCCATTTAAGCCTTTTCACAGTGAGATCTATGCGATATGGCTGAGAAATGTAATTTTGATGTTAACTCCCAAACCGCTGCGCAGAAGTCAACCAAACTTCACCCAATAGTGTATTTTATCAGAATCTAGTAGTTACATTTAGAAATTTAGTTCTAGGACATTTGGTTTGAGCGCAATCTTCAAACTTAATTAAAAAAAGTCATTTAAGCCTTTTCACAGTGAGATCTATGCGATATGGCCGAGAAGTGTAATTTTGATGTTAACTCCCAAACCGCTGCGCAGAAGTAAACCAAACTTCACCCAATAGTGTATTGTATCACAATCTAGTAGTTACATGTGGAAATTTGGTTCTAGGACATTTGATTTGAGCGCAATCCTCAAACTTAGGTCAAAAAAGCCATTTAAGCCTTTTCACAGTGAGATCTATGCGATATGGCCGAGAAATGTAATTTTGATGTTCACTCCCAAACCGCTGCGCAGAAGTCAACCAAACTTCACCCATTAGTGTATTGTATCACAATCTAGTAGTTACATATGGAAATTTGGTTTTAGGACATTTGATTTGAGCGCAATCCTCAAACTTAGGTCAAAAAAGCCATTTAAGCCTTTTCACAGTGAGATCTATGCGATATGGCCGAGAAATGTAATTTTGATGTTAACTCCCAAACCGCTGCGCAGAAGTAAACCAAACTTCACCCAATAGTGTATTTTATCATAATCTAGTAGTTACATTTGGAAATTTAGTTCTAGGACATTTGATTTGAGCGCAATTCTCAAACTTAGGTCAAAAAAGCCATTTAAGCCTTTTCACAGTGAGATCTATGCGATATGGCCGAGAAGTGTAATTTTGATGTTAACTCCCAAACCGCTGCGCAGAAGTCAACCAAACTTCACCCAATAGTGTATTTTATCAAAATCTAGTAGTTACATGTGGAAATTTAGTTTTAGGACATTTGGTTTGAGCGCAGTCTTCAAACTTAATTAAAAAAAGTCATTTAAGCCTTTTCACAGTGAGATCTATGCGATATGGCCGAGAAATGTAATTTTGATGTTAACTCCCAAACCGCTGCGCAGAAGTAAACCAAACTTCACCCAATAGTGTATTTTATCATAATCTAGTAGTTACATTTGGAAATTTAGTTCTAGGACATTTGATTTGAGCGCAATTCTCAAACTTAGGTCAAAAAAGTCATTTAAGCCTTTTCACAGTGAGATCTATGCGATATGGCCGAGAAATGTAATTTTGATGTTAACTCCCAAACCGCTGCGCAGAAGTAAACCAAACTTCACCCAATAGTGTATTTTATCACAATCTAGTAGTTACATGTGGAAATTTAGTTTTAGGACATTTGGTTTGAGCGCAATCTTCAAACTTAATTTAAAAAAGTCATTTAAGCCTTTTCACAGTGAGATCTATGCGATATGGCCGAGAAATGTAATTTTGATGTTCACTCCCAAACCGCTGCGCAGAAGTCAACCAAACTTCACCCAATAGTGTATTTTATCACAATCTAGTAGTTACATTTGGAAATTTAGTTCTAGGACATTTGGTTTGAGCGCAATCATCAAACTTAGGTCAAAAAAGCCATTTAAGCCTTTTCACAGTGAGATCTATGCGATATGGCTGAGAAATGTAATTTTGATGTTAACTCCCAAACCGCTGCGCAGAAGTCAACCAAACTTCACCCAATAGTGTATTTTATCACAATCTAGTAGTTACATTTGGAAATTTAGTTCTAGGACATTTGGTTTGAGCGCAATCATCAAACTTAGGTCAAAAAAGCCATTTAAGCCTTTTCACAGTGAGATCTATGCGATATGGCTGAGAAATGTAATTTTGATGTTAACTCCCAAACCGCTGCGCAGAAGTCAACCAAACTTCACCCAATAGTGTATTTTATCACAATCTAGTAGTTACATTTGGAAATTTAGTTCTAGGACATTTGGTTTGAGCGCAATCATCAAACTTAGGTCAAAAAAGCCATTTAAGCCTTTTCACAGTGAGATCTATGCGATATGGCTGAGAAATGTAATTTTGATGTTAACTCCCAAACCGCTGCGCAGAAGTCAACCAAACTTCACCCAATAGTGTATTGTATCACAATCTAGTAGTTACATGTGGAAATTTCGTTCTAGGACATTTGGTTTGAGCGCAATCATCAAACTTAATTAAAAAAGTCATTTAAGCCTTTTCACAGTGAGATCTATGCGATATGGCCGAGAAATGTAATTTTGATGTTAACTCCCAAACTGCTGCGCAGAAGTCAACCAAACTTCACCCAGTAGTGTATTGTATCACAATTTAGTAGTTACATGTGGAAATTTGGTTCTAGGACATTTGATTTGAGCGCAATTCTCAAACTTAGGTCAAAAAAGCCATTTAAGCCTTTTCACAGTGAGATCTATGCGATATGGCTGAGAAATGTCATTTTGATGTTAACTCCCAAACCGCTGCGCAGAAGTCAACCAAACTTCACCCATTAGTGTATTGTATCACAATCTAGTAGTTAAATTTAGAAATTTGGTTTTAGGACATTTGATTTGAGCGCAATCCTCAAACTTAGGTCAAAAAAGTCATTTAAGCCTTTTCACAGTGAGATCTATGCGATATGGCCGAGAAATGTAATTTTGATGTTAACTCCCAAACCGCTGCGCAGAAGTCAACCAAACTTCACCCAATAGTGTATTGTATCACAATCTAGTAGTTACATGTGGAAATTTGGTTCTACGACATTTGATTTGAGCGCAATCCTCAAACTTAGGTCAAAAAAGCCATTTAAGCCTTTTCACAGTGAGATCTATGCGATATGGCCGAGAAATGTAATTTTGATGTTCACTCCCAAACCGCTGCGCAGAAGTCAACCAAACTTCACCCATTAGTGTATTGTATCACAATCTAGTAGTTAAATTTAGAAATTTGGTTTTAGGACATTTGATTTGAGCGCAATCCTCAAACTTAGGTCAAAAAAGCCATTTAAGCCTTTTCACAGTGAGATCTATGCGATATGGCCGAGAAATGTAATTTTGATGTTAACTCCCAAACCGCTGCGCAGAAGTCAACCAAACTTCACCCAATAGTGTATTTTATCACAATCTAGTAGTTACATTTGGAAATTTAGTTTTAGGACATTTGGTTTGAGCGCAATCTTCAAACTTAATTAAAAAAAGTCATTAAAGCCTTTTCACAGTGAGATCTATGCGATATGGCCCAGAAATGTAATTTTGATGTTCACTCCCAAACCGCTGCGCAGAAGTCAACCAAACTTCACCCAATAGTGTATTGTATCACAATCTAGTAGTTACATGTGGAAATTTGGTTCTAGGACATTTGATTTGAGCGCAATCCTCAAACGTAGGTCAAAAAAGCCATTTAAGCCTTTTCACAGTGAGATCTATGCGATATGGCCGAGAAATGTAATTTTGATGTTCACTCCCAAACCGCTGCGCAGAAGTCAACCAAACTTCACCCATTAGTGTATTGTATCACAATCTTGTAGTTAAATTTAGAAATTTGGTTTTAGGACATTTGATTTGAGCGCAATCCTCAAACTTAGGTCAAAAAAGCCATTTAAGCCTTTTCACAGTGAGATCTATGCGATATGGCCGAGAAATGTAATTTTGATGTTAACTCCCAAACCGCTGCGCAGAAGTCAACCAAACTTCACCCAATAGTGTATTGTATCACAATTTATTAGTTACATGTGGAAATTTGGTTCTAGAACATTTGATTTGAGCGCAATTCTCAAACTTAGGTCAAAAATGCCATTTAAGCCTTTTCACAGTGAGATCTATGCGATATGGCCGAGAAATGTAATTTTGATGTTAACTCCCAAACCGCTGCGCAGAAGTCAACCAAACTTCACCCAATAGTGTATTTTATCAAAATCTAGTAGTTACATGTGGAAATTTAGTTTTAGGACATTTGGTTTGAGCGCAATCTTCAAACTTAATTAAAAAAAGTCATTTAAGCCTTTTCACAGTGAGATCTATGCGATATGGCTGAGAAATGTAATTTTGATGTTAACTCCCAAACCGCTGCGCAGAAGTAAACCAAACTTCACCCAATAGTGTATTTTATCATAATCTAGTAGTTACATTTGGAAATTTAGTTCTAGGACATTTGATTTGAGCGCAATTCTCAAACTTAGGTCAAAAAAGCCATTTAAGCCTTTTCACAGTGAGATCTATGCGATATGGCCGAGAAGTGTAATTTTGATGTTAACTCCCAAACCGCTGCGCAGAAGTCAACCAAACTTCACCCAATAGTGTATTTTATCAAAATCTAGTAGTTACATGTGGAAATTTAGTTTTAGGACATTTGGTTTGAGCGCAATCTTCAAACTTAATTTAAAAAAGTCATTTAAGTCTTTTCACAGTGAGATCTATGCGATATGGCCGAGAAATGTAATTTTGATGTTAACTCCCAAACCGCTGCGCAGAAGTCAACCAAACTTCACCCAATAGTGTATTTTATCACAATCTAGTAGTTACATTTGGAAATTTAGTTCTAGGACATTTGGTTTGAGCGCAATCATCAAACTTAGGTCAAAAAAGCCATTTAAGCCTTTTCACAGTGAGATCTATGCGATATGGCTGAGAAATGTAATTTTGATGTTAACTCCCAAACCGCTGCGCAGAAGTCAACCAAACTTCACCCAATAGTGTATTTTATCACAATCTAGTAGTTACATTTGGAAATTTAGTTCTAGGACATTTGGTTTGAGCGCAATCATCAAACTTAGGTCAAAAAAGCCATTTAAGCCTTTTCACAGTGAGATCTATGCGATATGGCTGAGAAATGTAATTTTGATGTTAACTCCCAAACCGCTGCGCAGAAGTCAACCAAACTTCACCCAATAGTGTATTTTATCACAATCTAGTAGTTACATTTGGAAATTTAGTTCTAGGACATTTGGTTTGAGCGCAATCATCAAACAAAGGTCAAAAAAGCCATTTAAGCCTTTTCACAGTGAGATCTATGCGATATGGCTGAGAAATGTAATTTTGATGTTAACTCCCAAACCGCTGCGCAGAAGTCAACCAAACTTCACCCAATAGTGTATTGTATCACAATCTAGTAGTTACATGTAGAAATTTCGTTCTAGGACATTTGGTTTGAGCGCAATCATCAAACTTAATTAAAAAAGTCATTTAAGCCTTTTCACAGTGAGATCTATGCGATATGGCCGAGAAATGTAATTTTGATGTTAACTCCCAAACCGCTGCGCAGAAGTCAACCAAACTTCACCCAGTAGTGTATTGTATCACAATTTAGTAGTTACATGTGGAAATTTGGTTCTAGGACATTTGATTTGAGCGCAATTCTCAAACTTAGGTCAAAAAAGCCATTTAAGCCTTTTCACAGTGAGATCTATGCGATATGGCCGAGAAGTGTAATTTTGATGTTAACTCCCAAACCGCTGCGCAGAAGTCAACCAAACTTCACCCAATAGTGTATTTTATCACAATCTAGTAGTTACATTTGGAAATTTAGTTTTAGGACATTTGGTTTGAGCGCAATCTTCAAACTTAATTAAAAAAAGTCATTTAAGCCTTTTCACAGTGAGATCTATGCGATATGGCCGAGAAATGTAATTTTGATGTTCACTCCCAAACCGCTGCGCAGAAGTCAACCAAACTTCACCCAATAGTGTATTGTATCACAATCTAGTAGTTACATGTGGAAATTTGGTTCTAGGACATTTGATTTGAGCGCAATCCTCAAACTTAGGTCAAAAAAGCCATTTAAGCCTTTTCACAGTGAGATCTATGCGATATGGCCGAGAAATGTAATTTTGATGTTAACTCCCAAAACGCTGCGCAGAAGTCAACCAAACTTCACCCAATAGTGTATTTTATCACAATCTAGTAGTTACATTTAAAAATTTAGTTCTAGGACATTTGGTTTGAGCGCAATCTTCAAACTTAATTAAAAAAAGTCATTTAAGCCTTTTCACAGTGAGATCTATGCGATATGGCCGAGAAATGTAATTTTGATGTTCACTCCCAAACCGCTGCGCAGAAGTCAACCAAACTTCACCCAATAGTGTATTGTATCACAATCTAGTAGTTACATGTGGAAATTTGGTTCTAGGACATTTGATTTGAGCGCAATCCTCAAACGTAGGTCAAAAAAGCCATTTAAGCCTTTTCACAGTGAGATCTATGCGATATGGCCGAGAAATGTAATTTTGATGTTAACTCCCAAACCGCTGCGCAGAAGTCAACCAAACTTCACCCAATAGTGTATTGTATCACAATTTATTAGTTACATGTGGAAATTTGGTTCTAGAACATTTGATTTGAGCGCAATTCTCAAACTTAGGTCAAAAATGCCATTTAAGCCTTTTCACAGTGAGATCTATGCGATATGGCCGAGAAATGTAATTTTGATGTTAACTCCCAAACCGCTGCGCAGAAGTCAACCAAACTTCACCCAATAGTGTATTTTATCACAATCTAGTAGTTACATTTGGAAATTTAGTTTTAGGACATTTGGTTTGAGCGCAATCTTCAAACTTAATTAAAAAAAGTCATTTAAGCCTTTTCACAGTGAGATCTATGCGATATGGCCGAGAAATGTAATTTTGATGTTAACTCCCAAACCGCTGCGCAGAAGTAAACCAAACTTCACCCAATAGTGTATTTTATCATAATCTAGTAGTTACATTTGGAAATTTAGTTCTAGGACATTTGATTTGAGCGCAATTCTCAAACTTAGGTCAAAAAAGCCATTTAAGCCTTTTCACAGTGAGATCTATGCGATATAGCCGAGAAATGTAATTTTGATGTTCACTCCCAAACCGCTGCGCAGAAGTCAACCAAACTTCACCCAATAGTGTATTTTATCACAATCTAGTAGTTACATTTAAAAATTTAGTTCTAGGACATTTGGTTTGAGCGCAATCATCAAACTTAGGTCAAAAAAGCCATTTAAGCCTTTTCACAGTGAGATCTATGCGATATGGCTGAGAAATGTAATTTTGATGTTAACTCCCAAACCGCTGCGCAGAAGTCAACCAAACTTCACCCAATAGTGTATTGTATCACAATTTATTAGTTACATGTGGAAATTTGGTTCTAGAACATTTGATTTGAGCGCAATTCTCAAACTTAGGTCAAAAATGCCATTTAAGCCTTTTCACAGTGAGATCTATGCGATATGGCCGAGAAATGTAATTTTGATGTTAACTCCCAAACCGCTGCGCAGAAGTCAACCAAACTTCACCCAATAGTGTATTTTATCACAATCTAGTAGTTACATTTGGAAATTTAGTTTTAGGACATTTGGTTTGAGCGCAATCTTCAAACTTAATTAAAAAAAGTCATTTAAGCCTTTTCACAGTGAGATCTATGCGATATGGCCGAGAAATGTAATTTTGATGTTAACTCCCAAACCGCTGCGCAGAAGTAAACCAAACTTCACCCAATAGTGTATTTTATCATAATCTAGTAGTTACATTTGTAAATTTAGTTCTAGGACATTTGATTTGAGCGCAATTCTCAAACTTAGGTCAAAAAAGCCATTTAAGCCTTTTCACAGTGAGATCTATGCGATATGGCCGAGAAATGTAATTTTGATGTTAACTCCCAAACCGCTGCGCAGAAGTCAACCAAACTTCACCCAATAGTGTATTTTATCACAATCTAGTAGTTACATTTAAAAATTTAGTTCTAGGACATTTGGTTTGAGCGCAATCATCAAACTTAGGTCAAAAAAGCCATTTAAGCCTTTTCACAGTGAGATCTATGCGATATGGCTGAGAAATGTAATTTTGATGTTAACTCCCAAACCGCTGCGCAGAAGTCAACCAAACTTCACCCAATAGTGTATTTTATCACAATCTAGTAGTTACATTTAGAAATTTAGTTCTAGGACATTTGGTTTGAGCGCAATCTTCAAACTTAATTAAAAAAAGTCATTTAAGCCTTTTCACAGTGAGATCTATGCGATATGGCCGAGAAATGTAATTTTGATGTTAACTCCCAAACCGCTGCGCAGAAGTCAACCAAACTTCACCCAATAGTGTATTTTATCACAATCTAGTAGTTACATTTGGAAATTTAGTTTTAGGACATTTGGTTTGAGCGCAATCTTCAAACTTAATTAAAAAAAGTCATTTAAGCCTTTTCACAGTGAGATCTATGCGATATGGCTGAGAAATGTAATTTTGATGTTAACTCCCAAACCGCTGCGCAGAAGTAAACCAAACTTCACCCAATAGTGTATTTTATCATAATCTAGTAGTTACATTTGGAAATTTAGTTCTAGGACATTTGATTTGAGCGCAATTCTCAAACTTAGGTCAAAAAAGCCATTTAAGCCTTTTCACAGTGAGATCTATGCGATATGGCCGAGAAGTGTAATTTTGATTTTAACTCCCAAACCGCTGCGCAGAAGTCAACCAAACTTCACCCAATAGTGTATTTTATCAAAATCTAGTAGTTACATGTGGAAATTTAGTTTTAGGACATTTGGTTTGAGCGCAATCTTCAAACTTAATTAAAAAAAGTCATTTAAGCCTTTTCACAGTGAGATCTATGCGATATGGCCGAGAAATGTAATTTTGATGTTAACTCCCAAACCGCTGCGCAGAAGTAAACCAAACTTCACCCAATAGTGTATTTTATCATAATCTAGTAGTTACATTTGGAAATTTAGTTCTAGGACATTTGATTTGAGCGCAATTCTCAAACTTAGGTCAAAAAAGCCATTTAAGCCTTTTCACAGTGAGATCTATGCGATATGGCCGAGAAATGTAATTTTGATGTTAACTCCCAAACCGCTGCGCAGAAGTCAACCAAACTTCACCCAATAGTGTATTTTATCACAATCTAGTAGTTACATTTGGAAATTTAGTTCTAGGACATTTGGTTTGAGCGCAATCATCAAACTTAGGTCAAAAAAGCCATTTAAGCCTTTTCACAGTGAGATCTATGCGATATGGCTGAGAAATGTAATTTTGATGTTAACTCCCAAACCGCTGCGCAGAAGTCAACCAAACTTCACCCAATAGTGTATTTTATCACAATCTAGTAGTTACATTTAGAAATTTTGTTCTAGGACATTTGGTTTGAGCGCAATCTTCAAACTTAATTTAAAAAAGTCATTTAAGCCTTTTCACAGTGAGATCTATGCGATATGGCCGAGAAATGTAATTTTGATGTTAACTCCCAAACCGCTGCGCAGAAGTAAACCAAACTTCACCCAATAGTGTATTGTATCACAATCTAGTAGTTACATGTGGAAATTTGGTTCTAGGACATTTGATTTGAGCGCAATCCTCAAACTTAGGTCAAAAAAGCCATTTAAGCCTTTTCACAGTGAGATCTATGCGATATGGCCGAGAAATGTAATTTTGATGTTCACTCCCAAACCGCTGCGCAGAAGTCAACCAAACTTCACCCATTAGTGTATTGTATCACAATCTAGTAGTTACATATGGAAATTTGGTTTTAGGACATTTGATTTGAGCGCAATCCTCAAACTTAGGTCAAAAAAGCCATTTAAGCCTTTTCACAGTGAGATCTATGCGATATGGCCGAGAAATGTAATTTTGATGTTCACTCCCAAACCGCTGCGCAGAAGTCAACCAAACTTCACCCAATAGTGTATTGTATCACAATCTAGTAGTTACATGTGGAAATTTGGTTCTAGGACATTTGATTTGAGCGCAATCCTCAAACTTAGGTCAAAAAAGCCATTTAAGCCTTTTCACAGTGAGATCTATGCGATATGGCCGAGAAATGTAATTTTGATGTTAACTCCCAAAACGCTGCGCAGAAGTCAACCAAACTTCACCCAATAGTGTATTTTATCACAATCTAGTAGTTACATTTAAAAATTTAGTTCTAGGACATTTGGTTTGAGCGCAATCTTCAAACTTAATTAAAAAAAGTCATTTAAGCCTTTTCACAGTGAGATCTATGCGATATGGCCGAGAAATGTAATTTTGATGTTCACTCCCAAACCGCTGCGCAGAAGTCAACCAAACTTCACCCAATAGTGTATTGTATCACAATCTAGTAGTTACATGTGGAAATTTGGTTCTAGGACATTTGATTTGAGCGCAATCCTCAAACGTAGGTCAAAAAAGCCATTTAAGCCTTTTCACAGTGAGATCTATGCGATATGGCCGAGAAATGTAATTTTGATGTTAACTCCCAAACCGCTGCGCAGAAGTCAACCAAACTTCACCCAATAGTGTATTGTATCACAATTTATTAGTTACATGTGGAAATTTGGTTCTAGAACATTTGATTTGAGCGCAATTCTCAAACTTAGGTCAAAAATGCCATTTAAGCCTTTTCACAGTGAGATCTATGCGATATGGCCGAGAAATGTAATTTTGATGTTAACTCCCAAACCGCTGCGCAGAAGTCAACCAAACTTCACCCAATAGTGTATTTTATCACAATCTAGTAGTTACATTTGGAAATTTAGTTTTAGGACATTTGGTTTGAGCGCAATCTTCAAACTTAATTAAAAAAAGTCATTTAAGCCTTTTCACAGTGAGATCTATGCGATATGGCCGAGAAATGTAATTTTGATGTTAACTCCCAAACCGCTGCGCAGAAGTAAACCAAACTTCACCCAATAGTGTATTTTATCATAATCTAGTAGTTACATTTGGAAATTTAGTTCTAGGACATTTGATTTGAGCGCAATTCTCAAACTTAGGTCAAAAAAGCCATTTAAGCCTTTTCACAGTGAGATCTATGCGATATGGCCGAGAAATGTAATTTTGATGTTAACTCCCAAACCGCTGCGCAGAAGTCAACCAAACTTCACCCAATAGTGTATTTTATCACAATCTAGTAGTTACATTTGGAAATTTAGTTCTAGGACATTTGGTTTGAGCGCAATCATCAAACTTAGGTCAAAAAAGCCATTTAAGCCTTTTCACAGTGAGATCTATGCGATATGGCTGAGAAATGTAATTTTGATGTTAACTCCCAAACCGCTGCGCAGAAGTCAACCAAACTTCACCCAATAGTGTATTTTATCACAATCTAGTAGTTACATTTAGAAATTTTGTTCTAGGACATTTGGTTTGAGCGCAATCTTCAAACTTAATTTAAAAAAGTCATTTAAGCCTTTTCACAGTGAGATCTATGCGATATGGCCGAGAAATGTAATTTTGATGTTAACTCCCAAACCGCTGCGCAGAAGTAAACCAAACTTCACCCAATAGTGTATTGTATCACAATCTAGTAGTTACATGTGGAAATTTGGTTCTAGGACATTTGATTTGAGCGCAATCCTCAAACTTAGGTCAAAAAAGCCATTTAAGCCTTTTCACAGTGAGATCTATGCGATATGGCCGAGAAATGTAATTTTGATGTTCACTCCCAAACCGCTGCGCAGAAGTCAACCAAACTTCACCCATTAGTGTATTGTATCACAATCTAGTAGTTACATATGGAAATTTGGTTTTAGGACATTTGATTTGAGCGCAATCCTCAAACTTAGGTCAAAAAAGCCATTTAAGCCTTTTCACAGTGAGATCTATGCGATATGGCCGAGAAATGTAATTTTGATGTTCACTCCCAAACCGCTGCGCAGAAGTCAACCAAACTTCACCCAATAGTGTATTGTATCACAATCTAGTAGTTACATGTGGAAATTTGGTTCTAGGACATTTGATTTGAGCGCAATCCTCAAACTTAGGTCAAAAAAGCCATTTAAGCCTTTTCACAGTGAGATCTATGCGATATGGCCGAGAAATGTAATTTTGATGTTAACTCCCAAACCGCTGCGCAGAAGTCAACCAAACTTCACCCAATAGTGTATTGTATCACAATTTATTAGTTACATGTGGAAATTTGGTTCTAGAACATTTGATTTGAGCGCAATTCTCAAACTTAGGTCAAAAATGCCATTTAAGCCTTTTCACAGTGAGATCTATGCGATATGGCCGAGAAATGTAATTTTGATGTTAACTCCCAAACCGCTGCGCAGAAGTCAACCAAACTTCACCCAATAGTGTATTTTATCACAATCTAGTAGTTACATTTGGAAATTTAGTTTTAGGACATTTGGTTTGAGCGCAATCTTCAAACTTAATTAAAAAAAGTCATTTAAGCCTTTTCACAGTGAGATCTATGCGATATGGCCGAGAAATGTAATTTTGATGTTAACTCCCAAACCGCTGCGCAGAAGTAAACCAAACTTCACCCAATAGTGTATTTTATCATAATCTAGTAGTTACATTTGTAAATTTAGTTCTAGGACATTTGATTTGAGCGCAATTCTCAAACTTAGGTCAAAAAAGCCATTTAAGCCTTTTCACAGTGAGATCTATGCGATATGGCCGAGAAATGTAATTTTGATGTTAACTCCCAAACCGCTGCGCAGAAGTCAACCAAACTTCACCCAATAGTGTATTTTATCACAATCTAGTAGTTACATTTAAAAATTTAGTTCTAGGACATTTGGTTTGAGCGCAATCATCAAACTTAGGTCAAAAAAGCCATTTAAGCCTTTTCACAGTGAGATCTATGCGATATGGCTGAGAAATGTAATTTTGATGTTAACTCCCAAACCGCTGCGCAGAAGTCAACCAAACTTCACCCAATAGTGTATTTTATCACAATCTAGTAGTTACATTTAGAAATTTAGTTCTAGGACATTTGGTTTGAGCGCAATCTTCAAACTTAATTAAAAAAAGTCATTTAAGCCTTTTCACAGTGAGATCTATGCGATATGGCCGAGAAATGTAATTTTGATGTTAACTCCCAAACCGCTGCGCAGAAGTCAACCAAACTTCACCCAATAGTGTATTTTATCACAATCTAGTAGTTACATTTGGAAATTTAGTTTTAGGACATTTGGTTTGAGCGCAATCTTCAAACTTAATTAAAAAAAGTCATTTAAGCCTTTTCACAGTGAGATCTATGCGATATGGCTGAGAAATGTAATTTTGATGTTAACTCCCAAACCGCTGCGCAGAAGTAAACCAAACTTCACCCAATAGTGTATTTTATCATAATCTAGTAGTTACATTTGGAAATTTAGTTCTAGGACATTTGATTTGAGCGCAATTCTCAAACTTAGGTCAAAAAAGCCATTTAAGCCTTTTCACAGTGAGATCTATGCGATATGGCCGAGAAGTGTAATTTTGATTTTAACTCCCAAACCGCTGCGCAGAAGTCAACCAAACTTCACCCAATAGTGTATTTTATCAAAATCTAGTAGTTACATGTGGAAATTTAGTTTTAGGACATTTGGTTTGAGCGCAATCTTCAAACTTAATTAAAAAAAGTCATTTAAGCCTTTTCACAGTGAGATCTATGCGATATGGCCGAGAAATGTAATTTTGATGTTAACTCCCAAACCGCTGCGCAGAAGTAAACCAAACTTCACCCAATAGTGTATTTTATCATAATCTAGTAGTTACATTTGGAAATTTAGTTCTAGGACATTTGATTTGAGCGCAATTCTCAAACTTAGGTCAAAAAAGCCATTTAAGCCTTTTCACAGTGAGATCTATGCGATATGGCCGAGAAATGTAATTTTGATGTTAACTCCCAAACCGCTGCGCAGAAGTCAACCAAACTTCACCCAATAGTGTATTTTATCACAATCTAGTAGTTACATTTGGAAATTTAGTTCTAGGACATTTGGTTTGAGCGCAATCATCAAACTTAGGTCAAAAAAGCCATTTAAGCCTTTTCACAGTGAGATCTATGCGATATGGCTGAGAAATGTAATTTTGATGTTAACTCCCAAACCGCTGCGCAGAAGTCAACCAAACTTCACCCAATAGTGTATTTTATCACAATCTAGTAGTTACATTTAGAAATTTTGTTCTAGGACATTTGGTTTGAGCGCAATCTTCAAACTTAATTTAAAAAAGTCATTTAAGCCTTTTCACAGTGAGATCTATGCGATATGGCCGAGAAATGTAATTTTGATGTTAACTCCCAAACCGCTGCGCAGAAGTAAACCAAACTTCACCCAATAGTGTATTGTATCACAATCTAGTAGTTACATGTGGAAATTTGGTTCTAGGACATTTGATTTGAGCGCAATCCTCAAACTTAGGTCAAAAAAGCCATTTAAGCCTTTTCACAGTGAGATCTATGCGATATGGCCGAGAAATGTAATTTTGATGTTCACTCCCAAACCGCTGCGCAGAAGTCAACCAAACTTCACCCATTAGTGTATTGTATCACAATCTAGTAGTTACATATGGAAATTTGGTTTTAGGACATTTGATTTGAGCGCAATCCTCAAACTTAGGTCAAAAAAGCCATTTAAGCCTTTTCACAGTGAGATCTATGCGATATGGCCGAGAAATGTAATTTTGATGTTCACTCCCAAACCGCTGCGCAGAAGTCAACCAAACTTCACCCAATAGTGTATTGTATCACAATCTAGTAGTTACATGTGGAAATTTGGTTCTAGGACATTTGATTTGAGCGCAATCCTCAAACTTAGGTCAAAAAAGCCATTTAAGCCTTTTCACAGTGAGATCTATGCGATATGGCCGAGAAATGTAATTTTGATGTTAACTCCCAAAACGCTGCGCAGAAGTCAACCAAACTTCACCCAATAGTGTATTTTATCACAATCTAGTAGTTACATTTAAAAATTTAGTTCTAGGACATTTGGTTTGAGCGCAATCTTCAAACTTAATTAAAAAAAGTCATTTAAGCCTTTTCACAGTGAGATCTATGCGATATGGCCGAGAAATGTAATTTTGATGTTCACTCCCAAACCGCTGCGCAGAAGTCAACCAAACTTCACCCAATAGTGTATTGTATCACAATCTAGTAGTTACATGTGGAAATTTGGTTCTAGGACATTTGATTTGAGCGCAATCCTCAAACGTAGGTCAAAAAAGCCATTTAAGCCTTTTCACAGTGAGATCTATGCGATATGGCCGAGAAATGTAATTTTGATGTTAACTCCCAAACCGCTGCGCAGAAGTCAACCAAACTTCACCCAATAGTGTATTGTATCACAATTTATTAGTTACATGTGGAAATTTGGTTCTAGAACATTTGATTTGAGCGCAATTCTCAAACTTAGGTCAAAAATGCCATTTAAGCCTTTTCACAGTGAGATCTATGCGATATGGCCGAGAAATGTAATTTTGATGTTAACTCCCAAACCGCTGCGCAGAAGTCAACCAAACTTCACCCAATAGTGTATTTTATCACAATCTAGTAGTTACATTTGGAAATTTAGTTTTAGGACATTTGGTTTGAGCGCAATCTTCAAACTTAATTAAAAAAAGTCATTTAAGCCTTTTCACAGTGAGATCTATGCGATATGGCCGAGAAATGTAATTTTGATGTTAACTCCCAAACCGCTGCGCAGAAGTAAACCAAACTTCACCCAATAGTGTATTTTATCATAATCTAGTAGTTACATTTGGAAATTTAGTTCTAGGACATTTGATTTGAGCGCAATTCTCAAACTTAGGTCAAAAAAGCCATTTAAGCCTTTTCACAGTGAGATCTATGCGATATGGCCGAGAAATGTAATTTTGATGTTAACTCCCAAACCGCTGCGCAGAAGTCAACCAAACTTCACCCAATAGTGTATTTTATCACAATCTAGTAGTTACATTTGGAAATTTAGTTCTAGGACATTTGGTTTGAGCGCAATCATCAAACTTAGGTCAAAAAAGCCATTTAAGCCTTTTCACAGTGAGATCTATGCGATATGGCTGAGAAATGTAATTTTGATGTTAACTCCCAAACCGCTGCGCAGAAGTCAACCAAACTTCACCCAATAGTGTATTTTATCACAATCTAGTAGTTACATTTAGAAATTTTGTTCTAGGACATTTGGTTTGAGCGCAATCTTCAAACTTAATTTAAAAAAGTCATTTAAGCCTTTTCACAGTGAGATCTATGCGATATGGCCGAGAAATGTAATTTTGATGTTAACTCCCAAACCGCTGCGCAGAAGTAAACCAAACTTCACCCAATAGTGTATTGTATCACAATCTAGTAGTTACATGTGGAAATTTGGTTCTAGGACATTTGATTTGAGCGCAATCCTCAAACTTAGGTCAAAAAAGCCATTTAAGCCTTTTCACAGTGAGATCTATGCGATATGGCCGAGAAATGTAATTTTGATGTTCACTCCCAAACCGCTGCGCAGAAGTCAACCAAACTTCACCCATTAGTGTATTGTATCACAATCTAGTAGTTACATATGGAAATTTGGTTTTAGGACATTTGATTTGAGCGCAATCCTCAAACTTAGGTCAAAAAAGCCATTTAAGCCTTTTCACAGTGAGATCTATGCGATATGGCCGAGAAATGTAATTTTGATGTTCACTCCCAAACCGCTGCGCAGAAGTCAACCAAACTTCACCCAATAGTGTATTGTATCACAATCTAGTAGTTACATGTGGAAATTTGGTTCTAGGACATTTGATTTGAGCGCAATCCTCAAACTTAGGTCAAAAAAGCCATTTAAGCCTTTTCACAGTGAGATCTATGCGATATGGCCGAGAAATGTAATTTTGATGTTAACTCCCAAACCGCTGCGCAGAAGTCAACCAAACTTCACCCAATAGTGTATTGTATCACAATTTATTAGTTACATGTGGAAATTTGGTTCTAGAACATTTGATTTGAGCGCAATTCTCAAACTTAGGTCAAAAATGCCATTTAAGCCTTTTCACAGTGAGATCTATGCGATATGGCCGAGAAATGTAATTTTGATGTTAACTCCCAAACCGCTGCGCAGAAGTCAACCAAACTTCACCCAATAGTGTATTTTATCACAATCTAGTAGTTACATTTGGAAATTTAGTTTTAGGACATTTGGTTTGAGCGCAATCTTCAAACTTAATTAAAAAAAGTCATTTAAGCCTTTTCACAGTGAGATCTATGCGATATGGCCGAGAAATGTAATTTTGATGTTAACTCCCAAACCGCTGCGCAGAAGTAAACCAAACTTCACCCAATAGTGTATTTTATCATAATCTAGTAGTTACATTTGGAAATTTAGTTCTAGGACATTTGATTTGAGCGCAATTCTCAAACTTAGGTCAAAAAAGCCATTTAAGCCTTTTCACAGTGAGATCTATGCGATATGGCCGAGAAATGTAATTTTGATGTTAACTCCCAAACCGCTGCGCAGAAGTCAACCAAACTTCACCCAATAGTGTATTTTATCACAATCTAGTAGTTACATTTAAAAATTTAGTTCTAGGACATTTGGTTTGAGCGCAATCATCAAACTTAGGTCAAAAAAGCCATTTAAGCCTTTTCACAGTGAGATCTATGCGATATGGCTGAGAAATGTAATTTTGATGTTAACTCCCAAACCGCTGCGCAGAAGTCAACCAAACTTCACCCAATAGTGTATTTTATCACAATCTAGTAGTTACATTTAGAAATTTAGTTCTAGGACATTTGGTTTGAGCGCAATCTTCAAACTTAATTAAAAAAAGTCATTTAAGCCTTTTCACAGTGAGATCTATGCGATATGGCCGAGAAATGTAATTTTGATGTTAACTCCCAAACCGCTGCGCAGAAGTCAACCAAACTTCACCCAATAGTGTATTTTATCACAATCTAGTAGTTACATTTGGAAATTTAGTTTTAGGACATTTGGTTTGAGCGCAATCTTCAAACTTAATTAAAAAAAGTCATTTAAGCCTTTTCACAGTGAGATCTATGCGATATGGCTGAGAAATGTAATTTTGATGTTAACTCCCAAACCGCTGCGCAGAAGTAAACCAAACTTCACCCAATAGTGTATTTTATCATAATCTAGTAGTTACATTTGGAAATTTAGTTCTAGGACATTTGATTTGAGCGCAATTCTCAAACTTAGGTCAAAAAAGCCATTTAAGCCTTTTCACAGTGAGATCTATGAGATATGGCCGAGAAGTGTAATTTTGATTTTAACTCCCAAACCGCTGCGCAGAAGTCAACCAAACTTCACCCAATAGTGTATTTTATCAAAATCTAGTAGTTACATGTGGAAATTTAGTTTTAGGACATTTGGTTTGAGCGCAATCTTCAAACTTAATTAAAAAAAGTCATTTAAGCCTTTTCACAGTGAGATCTATGCGATATGGCCGAGAAATGTAATTTTGATGTTAACTCCCAAACCGCTGCGCAGAAGTAAACCAAACTTCACCCAATAGTGTATTTTATCATAATCTAGTAGTTACATTTGGAAATTTAGTTCTAGGACATTTGATTTGAGCGCAATTCTCAAACTTAGGTCAAAAAAGCCATTTAAGCCTTTTCACAGTGAGATCTATGCGATATGGCCGAGAAATGTAATTTTGATGTTAACTCCCAAACCGCTGCGCAGAAGTCAACCAAACTTCACCCAATAGTGTATTTTATCACAATCTAGTAGTTACATTTGGAAATTTAGTTCTAGGACATTTGGTTTGAGCGCAATCATCAAACTTAGGTCAAAAAAGCCATTTAAGCCTTTTCACAGTGAGATCTATGCGATATGGCTGAGAAATGTAATTTTGATGTTAACTCCCAAACCGCTGCGCAGAAGTCAACCAAACTTCACCCAATAGTGTATTTTATCACAATCTAGTAGTTACATTTAGAAATTTTGTTCTAGGACATTTGGTTTGAGCGCAATCTTCAAACTTAATTAAAAAAAGTCATTTAAGCCTTTTCACAGTGAGATCTATGCGATATGGCCGAGAAATGTAATTTTGATGTTAACTCCCAAACCGCTGCGCAGAAGTAAACCAAACTTCACCCAATAGTGTATTGTATCACAATCTAGTAGTTACATGTGGAAATTTGGTTCTAGGACATTTGATTTGAGCGCAATCCTCAAACTTAGGTCAAAAAAGCCATTTAAGCCTTTTCACAGTGAGATCTATGCGATATGGCCGAGAAATGTAATTTTGATGTTCACTCCCAAACCGCTGCGCAGAAGTCAACCAAACTTCACCCATTAGTGTATTGTATCACAATCTAGTAGTTACATATGGAAATTTGGTTTTAGGACATTTGATTTGAGCGCAATTCTCAAACTTAGGTCAAAAAAGCCATTTAAGCCTTTTCACAGTGAGATCTATGCGATATGGCCGAGAAGTGTAATTTTGATGTTAACTCCCAAACCGCTGCGCAGAAGTCAACCAAACTTCACCCAATAGTGTATTTTATCAAAATCTAGTAGTTACATGTGGAAATTTAGTTTTAGGACATTTGGTTTGAGCGCAATCTTCAAACTTAATTAAAAAAAGTCATTTAAGCCTTTTCACAGTGAGATCTATGCGATATGGCCGAGAAATGTAATTTTGATGTTAACTCCCAAACCGCTGCGCAGAAGTAAACCAAACTTCACCCAATAGTGTATTTTATCATAATCTAGTACAGGGGTCCCCAACCTATTCCACTAAGGCACACTGTGGGTGCAGGATTTCATTCTTACCAAACAAGATGACAACACTTTTTCCCCAATCTGGTGTTTTACAAGTGCAATCAGTTGATTGCAGTCAGGTGTGGCTTGTTTTAGCAGAAGCCTCATTGGTTCAACTGTCTCTGCTGGATCGGCTGGAAAAAAAACCAGGACCCACAGTGTGCCTTGAGGACTGGGTTGAAAACCCCTGATCTAGTAGTTACATTTGGAAATTTAGTTCTAGGACATTTGATTTGAGCGCAATTCTCAAACTTAGGTCAAAAAAGTCATTTAAGCCTTTTCACAGTGAGATCTATGCGATATGGCCGAGAAATGTAATTTTGATGTTAACTCCCAAACCGCTGCGCAGAAGTCAACCAAACTTCACCCAATAGTGTATTTTATCACAATCTAGTAGTTACATTTGGAAATTTAGTTTTAGGACATTTGGTTTGAGCGCAATCTTCAAACTTAATTAAAAAAAGTCATTTAAGCCTTTTCACAGTGAGATCTATGCGATATGGCTGAGAAATGTAATTTTGATGTTAACTCCCAAACCGCTGCGCAGAAGTAAACCAAACTTCACCCAATAGTGTATTTTATCATAATCTAGTAGTTACATTTAGAAATTTAGTTCTAGGACATTTGATTTGAGCGCAATTCTCAAACTTAGGTCAAAAAAGCCATTTAAGCCTTTTCACAGTGAGATCTATGCGATATGGCCGAGAAGTGTAATTTTGATGTTAACTCCCAAACCGCTGCGCAGAAGTCAACCAAACTTCACCCAATAGTGTATTGTATCACAATTTATTAGTTACATGTGGAAATTTGGTTCTAGAACATTTGATTTGAGCGCAATTCTCAAACTTAGGTCAAAAATGCCATTTAAGCCTTTTCACAGTGAGATCTATGCGATATGGCCGAGAAATGTAATTTTGATGTTAACTCCCAAACCGCTGCGCAGAAGTCAACCAAACTTCACCCAATAGTGTATTTTATCACAATCTAGTAGTTACATTTGGAAATTTAGTTTTAGGACATTTGGTTTGAGCGCAATCTTCAAACTTAATTAAAAAAAGTCATTTAAGCCTTTTCACAGTGAGATCTATGCGATATGGCCGAGAAATGTAATTTTGATGTTAACTCCCAAACCGCTGCGCAGAAGTAAACCAAACTTCACCCAATAGTGTATTTTATCATAATCTAGTAGTTACATTTGGAAATTTAGTTCTAGGACATTTGATTTGAGCGCAATTCTCAAACTTAGGTCAAAAAAGCCATTTAAGCCTTTTCACAGTGAGATCTATGCGATATGGCCGAGAAATGTAATTTTGATGTTAACTCCCAAACCGCTGCGCAGAAGTCAACCAAACTTCACCCAATAGTGTATTTTATCACAATCTAGTAGTTACATTTAAAAATTTAGTTCTAGGACATTTGGTTTGAGCGCAATCATCAAACTTAGGTCAAAAAAGCCATTTAAGCCTTTTCACAGTGAGATCTATGCGATATGGCTGAGAAATGTAATTTTGATGTTAACTCCCAAACCGCTGCGCAGAAGTCAACCAAACTTCACCCAATAGTGTATTTTATCACAATCTAGTAGTTACATTTAGAAATTTAGTTCTAGGACATTTGGTTTGAGCGCAATCTTCAAACTTAATTAAAAAAAGTCATTTAAGCCTTTTCACAGTGAGATCTATGCGATATGGCCGAGAAATGTAATTTTGATGTTAACTCCCAAACCGCTGCGCAGAAGTCAACCAAACTTCACCCAATAGTGTATTTTATCACAATCTAGTAGTTACATTTGGAAATTTAGTTTTAGGACATTTGGTTTGAGCGCAATCTTCAAACTTAATTAAAAAAAGTCATTTAAGCCTTTTCACAGTGAGATCTATGCGATATGGCTGAGAAATGTAATTTTGATGTTAACTCCCAAACCGCTGCGCAGAAGTAAACCAAACTTCACCCAATAGTGTATTTTATCATAATCTAGTAGTTACATTTGGAAATTTAGTTCTAGGACATTTGATTTGAGCGCAATTCTCAAACTTAGGTCAAAAAAGCCATTTAAGCCTTTTCACAGTGAGATCTATGAGATATGGCCGAGAAGTGTAATTTTGATTTTAACTCCCAAACCGCTGCGCAGAAGTCAACCAAACTTCACCCAATAGTGTATTTTATCAAAATCTAGTAGTTACATGTGGAAATTTAGTTTTAGGACATTTGGTTTGAGCGCAATCTTCAAACTTAATTAAAAAAAGTCATTTAAGCCTTTTCACAGTGAGATCTATGCGATATGGCCGAGAAATGTAATTTTGATGTTAACTCCCAAACCGCTGCGCAGAAGTAAACCAAACTTCACCCAATAGTGTATTTTATCATAATCTAGTAGTTACATTTGGAAATTTAGTTCTAGGACATTTGATTTGAGCGCAATTCTCAAACTTAGGTCAAAAAAGCCATTTAAGCCTTTTCACAGTGAGATCTATGCGATATGGCCGAGAAATGTAATTTTGATGTTAACTCCCAAACCGCTGCGCAGAAGTCAACCAAACTTCACCCAATAGTGTATTTTATCACAATCTAGTAGTTACATTTGGAAATTTAGTTCTAGGACATTTGGTTTGAGCGCAATCTTCAAACTTAATTAAAAAAAGTCATTTAAGCCTTTTCACAGTGAGATCTATGCGATATGGCCGAGAAATGTAATTTTGATGTTAACTCCCAAACCGCTGCGCAGAAGTCAACCAAACTTCACCCAATAGTGTATTTTATCACAATCTAGTAGTTACATTTGGAAATTTAGTTTTAGGACATTTGGTTTGAGCGCAATCTTCAAACTTAATTAAAAAAAGTCATTTAAGCCTTTTCACAGTGAGATCTATGCGATATGGCTGAGAAATGTAATTTTGATGTTAACTCCCAAACCGCTGCGCAGAAGTAAACCAAACTTCACCCAATAGTGTATTTTATCATAATCTAGTAGTTACATTTGGAAATTTAGTTCTAGGACATTTGATTTGAGCGCAATTCTCAAACTTAGGTCAAAAAAGCCATTTAAGCCTTTTCACAGTGAGATCTATGCGATATGGCCGAGAAGTGTAATTTTGATTTTAACTCCCAAACCGCTGCGCAGAAGTCAACCAAACTTCACCCAATAGTGTATTTTATCAAAATCTAGTAGTTACATGTGGAAATTTAGTTTTAGGACATTTGGTTTGAGCGCAATCTTCAAACTTAATTAAAAAAAGTCATTTAAGCCTTTTCACAGTGAGATCTATGCGATATGGCCGAGAAATGTAATTTTGATGTTCACTCCCAAACCGCTGCGCAGAAGTCAACCAAACTTCACCCAATAGTGTATTGTATCACAATCTAGTAGTTACATGTGGAAATTTGGTTCTAGGACATTTGATTTGAGCGCAATCCTCAAACGTAGGTCAAAAAAGCCATTTAAGCCTTTTCACAGTGAGATCTATGCGATATGGCCGAGAAATGTAATTTTGATGTTAACTCCCAAACCGCTGCGCAGAAGTCAACCAAACTTCACCCAATAGTGTATTGTATCACAATTTATTAGTTACATGTGGAAATTTGGTTCTAGAACATTTGATTTGAGCGCAATTCTCAAACTTAGGTCAAAAATGCCATTTAAGCCTTTTCACAGTGAGATCTATGCGATATGGCCGAGAAATGTAATTTTGATGTTAACTCCCAAACCGCTGCGCAGAAGTCAACCAAACTTCACCCAATAGTGTATTTTATCACAATCTAGTAGTTACATTTGGAAATTTAGTTTTAGGACATTTGGTTTGAGCGCAATCTTCAAACTTAATTAAAAAAAGTCATTTAAGCCTTTTCACAGTGAGATCTATGCGATATGGCCGAGAAATGTAATTTTGATGTTAACTCCCAAACCGCTGCGCAGAAGTAAACCAAACTTCACCCAATAGTGTATTTTATCATAATCTAGTAGTTACATTTGGAAATTTAGTTCTAGGACATTTGATTTGAGCGCAATTCTCAAACTTAGGTCAAAAAAGCCATTTAAGCCTTTTCACAGTGAGATCTATGCGATATGGCCGAGAAATGTAATTTTGATGTTAACTCCCAAACCGCTGCGCAGAAGTCAACCAAACTTCACCCAATAGTGTATTTTATCACAATCTAGTAGTTACATTTAAAAATTTAGTTCTAGGACATTTGGTTTGAGCGCAATCATCAAACTTAGGTCAAAAAAGCCATTTAAGCCTTTTCACAGTGAGATCTATGCGATATGGCTGAGAAATGTAATTTTGATGTTAACTCCCAAACCGCTGCGCAGAAGTCAACCAAACTTCACCCAATAGTGTATTTTATCACAATCTAGTAGTTACATTTAGAAATTTAGTTCTAGGACATTTGGTTTGAGCGCAATCTTCAAACTTAATTAAAAAAAGTCATTTAAGCCTTTTCACAGTGAGATCTATGCGATATGGCCGAGAAATGTAATTTTGATGTTAACTCCCAAACCGCTGCGCAGAAGTCAACCAAACTTCACCCAATAGTGTATTTTATCACAATCTAGTAGTTACATTTGGAAATTTAGTTTTAGGACATTTGGTTTGAGCGCAATCTTCAAACTTAATTAAAAAAAGTCATTTAAGCCTTTTCACAGTGAGATCTATGCGATATGGCTGAGAAATGTAATTTTGATGTTAACTCCCAAACCGCTGCGCAGAAGTAAACCAAACTTCACCCAATAGTGTATTTTATCATAATCTAGTAGTTACATTTGGAAATTTAGTTCTAGGACATTTGATTTGAGCGCAATTCTCAAACTTAGGTCAAAAAAGCCATTTAAGCCTTTTCACAGTGAGATCTATGCGATATGGCCGAGAAGTGTAATTTTGATTTTAACTCCCAAACCGCTGCGCAGAAGTCAACCAAACTTCACCCAATAGTGTATTTTATCAAAATCTAGTAGTTACATGTGGAAATTTAGTTTTAGGACATTTGGTTTGAGCGCAATCTTCAAACTTAATTAAAAAAAGTCATTTAAGCCTTTTCACAGTGAGATCTATGCGATATGGCCGAGAAATGTAATTTTGATGTTAACTCCCAAACCGCTGCGCAGAAGTAAACCAAACTTCACCCAATAGTGTATTTTATCATAATCTAGTAGTTACATTTGGAAATTTAGTTCTAGGACATTTGATTTGAGCGCAATTCTCAAACTTAGGTCAAAAAAGCCATTTAAGCCTTTTCACAGTGAGATCTATGCGATATGGCCGAGAAATGTAATTTTGATGTTAACTCCCAAACCGCTGCGCAGAAGTCAACCAAACTTCACCCAATAGTGTATTTTATCACAATCTAGTAGTTACATTTGGAAATTTAGTTATAGGACATTTGGTTTGAGCGCAATCTTCAAACTTAATTAAAAAAAGTCATTTAAGCCTTTTCACAGTGAGATCTATGCGATATGGCCGAGAAATGTAATTTTGATGTTAACTCCCAAACCGCTGCGCAGAAGTCAACCAAACTTCACCCAATAGTGTATTTTATCACAATCTAGTAGTTACATTTGGAAATTTAGTTTTAGGACATTTGGTTTGAGCGCAATCTTCAAACTTAATTAAAAAAAGTCATTTAAGCCTTTTCACAGTGAGATCTATGCGATATGGCTGAGAAATGTAATTTTGATGTTAACTCCCAAACCGCTGCGCAGAAGTCAACCAAACTTCACCCAATAGTGTATTGTATCACAATCTAGTAGTTACATGTGGAAATTTGGTTCTAGGACATTTGATTTGAGCGCAATCCTCAAACGTAGGTCAAAAAAGCCATTTAAGCCTTTTCACAGTGAGATCTATGCGATATGGCCGAGAAATGTAATTTTGATGTTAACTCCCAAACCGCTGCGCAGAAGTCAACCAAACTTCACCCAATAGTGTATTGTATCACAATTTATTAGTTACATGTGGAAATTTGGTTCTAGAACATTTGATTTGAGCGCAATTCTCAAACTTAGGTCAAAAATGCCATTTAAGCCTTTTCACAGTGAGATCTATGCGATATGGCCGAGAAATGTAATTTTGATGTTAACTCCCAAACCGCTGCGCAGAAGTCAACCAAACTTCACCCAATAGTGTATTTTATCACAATCTAGTAGTTACATTTGGAAATTTAGTTTTAGGACATTTGGTTTGAGCGCAATCTTCAAACTTAATTAAAAAAAGTCATTTAAGCCTTTTCACAGTGAGATCTATGCGATATGGCCGAGAAATGTAATTTTGATGTTAACTCCCAAACCGCTGCGCAGAAGTAAACCAAACTTCACCCAATAGTGTATTTTATCATAATCTAGTAGTTACATTTGTAAATTTAGTTCTAGGACATTTGATTTGAGCGCAATTCTCAAACTTAGGTCAAAAAAGCCATTTAAGCCTTTTCACAGTGAGATCTATGCGATATGGCCGAGAAATGTAATTTTGATGTTAACTCCCAAACCGCTGCGCAGAAGTCAACCAAACTTCACCCAATAGTGTATTTTATCACAATCTAGTAGTTACATTTAAAAATTTAGTTCTAGGACATTTGGTTTGAGCGCAATCATCAAACTTAGGTCAAAAAAGCCATTTAAGCCTTTTCACAGTGAGATCTATGCGATATGGCTGAGAAATGTAATTTTGATGTTAACTCCCAAACCGCTGCGCAGAAGTCAACCAAACTTCACCCAATAGTGTATTTTATCACAATCTAGTAGTTACATTTAGAAATTTAGTTCTAGGACATTTGGTTTGAGCGCAATCTTCAAACTTAAAAAAAGTCATTTAAGCCTTTTCACAGTGAGATCTATGCGATATGGCCGAGAAATGTAATTTTGATGTTAACTCCCAAACCGCTGCGCAGAAGTCAACCAAACTTCACCCAATAGTGTATTTTATCACAATCTAGTAGTTACATTTGGAAATTTAGTTTTAGGACATTTGGTTTGAGCGCAATCTTCAAACTTAATTAAAAAAAGTCATTTAAGCCTTTTCACAGTGAGATCTATGCGATATGGCTGAGAAATGTAATTTTGATGTTAACTCCCAAACCGCTGCGCAGAAGTAAACCAAACTTCACCCAATAGTGTATTTTATCATAATCTAGTAGTTACATTTGGAAATTTAGTTCTAGGACATTTGATTTGAGCGCAATTCTCAAACTTAGGTCAAAAAAGCCATTTAAGCCTTTTCACAGTGAGATCTATGCGATATGGCCGAGAAGTGTAATTTTGATTTTAACTCCCAAACCGCTGCGCAGAAGTCAACCAAACTTCACCCAATAGTGTATTTTATCAAAATCTAGTAGTTACATGTGGAAATTTAGTTTTAGGACATTTGGTTTGAGCGCAATCTTCAAACTTAATTAAAAAAAAGTCATTTAAGCCTTTTCACAGTGAGATCTATGCGATATGGCCGAGAAATGTAATTTTGATGTTAACTCCCAAACCGCTGCGCAGAAGTAAACCAAACTTCACCCAATAGTGTATTTTATCATAATCTAGTAGTTACATTTGGAAATTTAGTTCTAGGACATTTGATTTGAGCGCAATTCTCAAACTTAGGTCAAAAAAGCCATTTAAGCCTTTTCACAGTGAGATCTATGCGATATGGCCGAGAAATGTAATTTTGATGTTAACTCCCAAACCGCTGCGCAGAAGTCAACCAAACTTCACCCAATAGTGTATTTTATCATAATCTAGTAGTTACATTTAGAAATTTTGTTCTAGGACATTTGGTTTGAGCGCAATCTTCAAACTTAATTTAAAAAAGTCATTTAAGCCTTTTCACAGTGAGATCTATGCGATATGGCCGAGAAATGTAATTTTGATGTTAACTCCCAAACCGCTGCGCAGAAGTAAACCAAACTTCACCCAATAGTGTATTGTATCACAATCTAGTAGTTACATGTGGAAATTTGGTTCTAGGACATTTGATTTGAGCGCAATCCTCAAACTTAGGTCAAAAAAGCCATTTAAGCCTTTTCACAGTGAGATCTATGCGATATGGCCGAGAAATGTAATTTTGATGTTCACTCCCAAACCGCTGCGCAGAAGTCAACCAAACTTCACCCAATAGTGTATTTTATCAAAATCTAGTAGTTACATGTGGAAATTTAGTTTTAGGACATTTGGTTTGAGCGCAATCTTCAAACTTAATTAAAAAAAGTCATTTAAGCCTTTTCACAGTGAGATCTATGCGATATGGCCGAGAAATGTAATTTTGATGTTCACTCCCAAACCGCTGCGCAGAAGTCAACCAAACTTCACCCAATAGTGTATTGTATCACAATCTAGTAGTTACATGTGGAAATTTGGTTCTAGGACATTTGATTTGAGCGCAATCCTCAAACGTAGGTCAAAAAAGCCATTTAAGCCTTTTCACAGTGAGATCTATGCGATATGGCCGAGAAATGTAATTTTGATGTTAACTCCCAAACCGCTGCGCAGAAGTCAACCAAACTTCACCCAATAGTGTATTGTATCACAATTTATTAGTTACATGTGGAAATTTGGTTCTAGAACATTTGATTTGAGCGCAATTCTCAAACTTAGGTCAAAAATGCCATTTAAGCCTTTTCACAGTGAGATCTATGCGATATGGCCGAGAAATGTAATTTTGATGTTAACTCCCAAACCGCTGCGCAGAAGTCAACCAAACTTCACCCAATAGTGTATTTTATCACAATCTAGTAGTTACATTTGGAAATTTAGTTTTAGGACATTTGGTTTGAGCGCAATCTTCAAACTTAATTAAAAAAAGTCATTTAAGCCTTTTCACAGTGAGATCTATGCGATATGGCCGAGAAATGTAATTTTGATGTTAACTCCCAAACCGCTGCGCAGAAGTAAACCAAACTTCACCCAATAGTGTATTTTATCATAATCTAGTAGTTACATTTAGAAATTTAGTTCTAGGACATTTGGTTTGAGCGCAATCTTCAAACTTAATTAAAAAAAGTCATTTAAGCCTTTTCACAGTGAGATCTATGCGATATGGCCGAGAAATGTAATTTTGATGTTAACTCCCAAACCGCTGCGCAGAAGTCAACCAAACTTCACCCAATAGTGTATTTTATCACAATCTAGTAGTTACATTTGGAAATTTAGTTTTAGGACATTTGGTTTGAGCGCAATCTTCAAACTTAATTAAAAAAAGTCATTTAAGCCTTTTCACAGTGAGATCTATGCGATATGGCTGAGAAATGTAATTTTGATGTTAACTCCCAAACCGCTGCGCAGAAGTAAACCAAACTTCACCCAATAGTGTATTTTATCATAATCTAGTAGTTACATTTGGAAATTTAGTTCTAGGACATTTGATTTGAGCGCAATTCTCAAACTTAGGTCAAAAAAGCCATTTAAGCCTTTTCACAGTGAGATCTATGCGATATGGCCGAGAAGTGTAATTTTGATTTTAACTCCCAAACCGCTGCGCAGAAGTCAACCAAACTTCACCCAATAGTGTATTTTATCAAAATCTAGTAGTTACATGTGGAAATTTAGTTTTAGGACATTTGGTTTGAGCGCAATCTTCAAACTTAATTAAAAAAAGTCATTTAAGCCTTTTCACAGTGAGATCTATGCGATATGGCCGAGAAATGTAATTTTGATGTTAACTCCCAAACCGCTGCGCAGAAGTAAACCAAACTTCACCCAATAGTGTATTTTATCATAATCTAGTAGTTACATTTGGAAATTTAGTTCTAGGACATTTGATTTGAGCGCAATTCTCAAACTTAGGTCAAAAAAGCCATTTAAGCCTTTTCACAGTGAGATCTATGCGATATGGCCGAGAAATGTAATTTTGATGTTAACTCCCAAACCGCTGCGCAGAAGTCAACCAAACTTCACCCAATAGTGTATTTTATCACAATCTAGTAGTTACATTTGGAAATTTAGTTATAGGACATTTGGTTTGAGCGCAATCTTCAAACTTAATTAAAAAAAGTCATTTAAGCCTTTTCACAGTGAGATCTATGCGATATGGCCGAGAAATGTAATTTTGATGTTAACTCCCAAACCGCTGCGCAGAAGTCAACCAAACTTCACCCAATAGTGTATTTTATCACAATCTAGTAGTTACATTTGGAAATTTAGTTTTAGGACATTTGGTTTGAGCGCAATCTTCAAACTTAATTAAAAAAAGTCATTTAAGCCTTTTCACAGTGAGATCTATGCGATATGGCTGAGAAATGTAATTTTGATGTTAACTCCCAAACCGCTGCGCAGAAGTAAACCAAACTTCACCCAATAGTGTATTTTATCATAATCTAGTAGTTACATTTGGAAATTTAGTTCTAGGACATTTGATTTGAGCGCAATTCTCAAACTTAGGTCAAAAAAGCCATTTAAGCCTTTTCACAGTGAGATCTATGCGATATGGCCGAGAAGTGTAATTTTGATTTTAACTCCCAAACCGCTGCGCAGAAGTCAACCAAACTTCACCCAATAGTGTATTTTATCAAAATCTAGTAGTTACATGTGGAAATTTAGTTTTAGGACATTTGGTTTGAGCGCAATCTTCAAACTTAATTAAAAAAAGTCATTTAAGCCTTTTCACAGTGAGATCTATGCGATATGGCCGAGAAATGTAATTTTGATGTTCACTCCCAAACCGCTGCGCAGAAGTCAACCAAACTTCACCCAATAGTGTATTGTATCACAATCTAGTAGTTACATGTGGAAATTTGGTTCTAGGACATTTGATTTGAGCGCAATCCTCAAACGTAGGTCAAAAAAGCCATTTAAGCCTTTTCACAGTGAGATCTATGCGATATGGCCGAGAAATGTAATTTTGATGTTAACTCCCAAACCGCTGCGCAGAAGTCAACCAAACTTCACCCAATAGTGTATTTTATCACAATCTAGTAGTTACATTTGGAAATTTAGTTTTAGGACATTTGGTTTGAGCGCAATCTTCAAACTTAATTAAAAAAAGTCATTTAAGCCTTTTCACAGTGAGATCTATGCGATATGGCTGAGAAATGTAATTTTGATGTTAACTCCCAAACCGCTGCGCAGAAGTCAACCAAACTTCACCCAATAGTGTATTGTATCACAATCTAGTAGTTACATGTGGAAATTTGGTTCTAGGACATTTGATTTGAGCGCAATCCTCAAACGTAGGTCAAAAAAGCCATTTAAGCCTTTTCACAGTGAGATCTATGCGATATGGCCGAGAAATGTAATTTTGATGTTAACTCCCAAACCGCTGCGCAGAAGTCAACCAAACTTCACCCAATAGTGTATTGTATCACAATTTATTAGTTACATGTGGAAATTTGGTTCTAGAACATTTGATTTGAGCGCAATTCTCAAACTTAGGTCAAAAATGCCATTTAAGCCTTTTCACAGTGAGATCTATGCGATATGGCCGAGAAATGTAATTTTGATGTTAACTCCCAAACCGCTGCGCAGAAGTCAACCAAACTTCACCCAATAGTGTATTTTATCACAATCTAGTAGTTACATTTGGAAATTTAGTTTTAGGACATTTGGTTTGAGCGCAATCTTCAAACTTAATTAAAAAAAGTCATTTAAGCCTTTTCACAGTGAGATCTATGCGATATGGCCGAGAAATGTAATTTTGATGTTAACTCCCAAACCGCTGCGCAGAAGTAAACCAAACTTCACCCAATAGTGTATTTTATCATAATCTAGTAGTTACATTTGTAAATTTAGTTCTAGGACATTTGATTTGAGCGCAATTCTCAAACTTAGGTCAAAAAAGCCATTTAAGCCTTTTCACAGTGAGATCTATGCGATATGGCCGAGAAATGTAATTTTGATGTTAACTCCCAAACCGCTGCGCAGAAGTCAACCAAACTTCACCCAATAGTGTATTTTATCACAATCTAGTAGTTACATTTAAAAATTTAGTTCTAGGACATTTGGTTTGAGCGCAATCATCAAACTTAGGTCAAAAAAGCCATTTAAGCCTTTTCACAGTGAGATCTATGCGATATGGCTGAGAAATGTAATTTTGATGTTAACTCCCAAACCGCTGCGCAGAAGTCAACCAAACTTCACCCAATAGTGTATTTTATCACAATCTAGTAGTTACATTTAGAAATTTAGTTCTAGGACATTTGGTTTGAGCGCAATCTTCAAACTTAAAAAAAGTCATTTAAGCCTTTTCACAGTGAGATCTATGCGATATGGCCGAGAAATGTAATTTTGATGTTAACTCCCAAACCGCTGCGCAGAAGTCAACCAAACTTCACCCAATAGTGTATTTTATCACAATCTAGTAGTTACATTTGGAAATTTAGTTTTAGGACATTTGGTTTGAGCGCAATCTTCAAACTTAATTAAAAAAAGTCATTTAAGCCTTTTCACAGTGAGATCTATGCGATATGGCTGAGAAATGTAATTTTGATGTTAACTCCCAAACCGCTGCGCAGAAGTAAACCAAACTTCACCCAATAGTGTATTTTATCATAATCTAGTAGTTACATTTGGAAATTTAGTTCTAGGACATTTGATTTGAGCGCAATTCTCAAACTTAGGTCAAAAAAGCCATTTAAGCCTTTTCACAGTGAGATCTATGCGATATGGCCGAGAAGTGTAATTTTGATTTTAACTCCCAAACCGCTGCGCAGAAGTCAACCAAACTTCACCCAATAGTGTATTTTATCAAAATCTAGTAGTTACATGTGGAAATTTAGTTTTAGGACATTTGGTTTGAGCGCAATCTTCAAACTTAATTAAAAAAAAGTCATTTAAGCCTTTTCACAGTGAGATCTATGCGATATGGCCGAGAAATGTAATTTTGATGTTAACTCCCAAACCGCTGCGCAGAAGTAAACCAAACTTCACCCAATAGTGTATTTTATCATAATCTAGTAGTTACATTTGGAAATTTAGTTCTAGGACATTTGATTTGAGCGCAATTCTCAAACTTAGGTCAAAAAAGCCATTTAAGCCTTTTCACAGTGAGATCTATGCGATATGGCCGAGAAATGTAATTTTGATGTTAACTCCCAAACCGCTGCGCAGAAGTCAACCAAACTTCACCCAATAGTGTATTTTATCATAATCTAGTAGTTACATTTAGAAATTTTGTTCTAGGACATTTGGTTTGAGCGCAATCTTCAAACTTAATTTAAAAAAGTCATTTAAGCCTTTTCACAGTGAGATCTATGCGATATGGCCGAGAAATGTAATTTTGATGTTAACTCCCAAACCGCTGCGCAGAAGTAAACCAAACTTCACCCAATAGTGTATTGTATCACAATCTAGTAGTTACATGTGGAAATTTGGTTCTAGGACATTTGATTTGAGCGCAATCCTCAAACTTAGGTCAAAAAAGCCATTTAAGCCTTTTCACAGTGAGATCTATGCGATATGGCCGAGAAATGTAATTTTGATGTTCACTCCCAAACCGCTGCGCAGAAGTCAACCAAACTTCACCCAATAGTGTATTTTATCAAAATCTAGTAGTTACATGTGGAAATTTAGTTTTAGGACATTTGGTTTGAGCGCAATCTTCAAACTTAATTAAAAAAAGTCATTTAAGCCTTTTCACAGTGAGATCTATGCGATATGGCCGAGAAATGTAATTTTGATGTTCACTCCCAAACCGCTGCGCAGAAGTCAACCAAACTTCACCCAATAGTGTATTGTATCACAATCTAGTAGTTACATGTGGAAATTTGGTTCTAGGACATTTGATTTGAGCGCAATCCTCAAACGTAGGTCAAAAAAGCCATTTAAGCCTTTTCACAGTGAGATCTATGCGATATGGCCGAGAAATGTAATTTTGATGTTAACTCCCAAACCGCTGCGCAGAAGTCAACCAAACTTCACCCAATAGTGTATTGTATCACAATTTATTAGTTACATGTGGAAATTTGGTTCTAGAACATTTGATTTGAGCGCAATTCTCAAACTTAGGTCAAAAATGCCATTTAAGCCTTTTCACAGTGAGATCTATGCGATATGGCCGAGAAATGTAATTTTGATGTTAACTCCCAAACCGCTGCGCAGAAGTCAACCAAACTTCACCCAATAGTGTATTTTATCACAATCTAGTAGTTACATTTGGAAATTTAGTTTTAGGACATTTGGTTTGAGCGCAATCTTCAAACTTAATTAAAAAAAGTCATTTAAGCCTTTTCACAGTGAGATCTATGCGATATGGCCGAGAAATGTAATTTTGATGTTAACTCCCAAACCGCTGCGCAGAAGTAAACCAAACTTCACCCAATAGTGTATTTTATCATAATCTAGTAGTTACATTTAGAAATTTAGTTCTAGGACATTTGGTTTGAGCGCAATCTTCAAACTTAATTAAAAAAAGTCATTTAAGCCTTTTCACAGTGAGATCTATGCGATATGGCCGAGAAATGTAATTTTGATGTTAACTCCCAAACCGCTGCGCAGAAGTCAACCAAACTTCACCCAATAGTGTATTTTATCACAATCTAGTAGTTACATTTGGAAATTTAGTTTTAGGACATTTGGTTTGAGCGCAATCTTCAAACTTAATTAAAAAAAGTCATTTAAGCCTTTTCACAGTGAGATCTATGCGATATGGCTGAGAAATGTAATTTTGATGTTAACTCCCAAACCGCTGCGCAGAAGTAAACCAAACTTCACCCAATAGTGTATTTTATCATAATCTAGTAGTTACATTTGGAAATTTAGTTCTAGGACATTTGATTTGAGCGCAATTCTCAAACTTAGGTCAAAAAAGCCATTTAAGCCTTTTCACAGTGAGATCTATGCGATATGGCCGAGAAGTGTAATTTTGATTTTAACTCCCAAACCGCTGCGCAGAAGTCAACCAAACTTCACCCAATAGTGTATTTTATCAAAATCTAGTAGTTACATGTGGAAATTTAGTTTTAGGACATTTGGTTTGAGCGCAATCTTCAAACTTAATTAAAAAAAGTCATTTAAGCCTTTTCACAGTGAGATCTATGCGATATGGCCGAGAAATGTAATTTTGATGTTAACTCCCAAACCGCTGCGCAGAAGTAAACCAAACTTCACCCAATAGTGTATTTTATCATAATCTAGTAGTTACATTTGGAAATTTAGTTCTAGGACATTTGATTTGAGCGCAATTCTCAAACTTAGGTCAAAAAAGCCATTTAAGCCTTTTCACAGTGAGATCTATGCGATATGGCCGAGAAATGTAATTTTGATGTTAACTCCCAAACCGCTGCGCAGAAGTCAACCAAACTTCACCCAATAGTGTATTTTATCACAATCTAGTAGTTACATTTGGAAATTTAGTTATAGGACATTTGGTTTGAGCGCAATCTTCAAACTTAATTAAAAAAAGTCATTTAAGCCTTTTCACAGTGAGATCTATGCGATATGGCCGAGAAATGTAATTTTGATGTTAACTCCCAAACCGCTGCGCAGAAGTCAACCAAACTTCACCCAATAGTGTATTTTATCACAATCTAGTAGTTACATTTGGAAATTTAGTTTTAGGACATTTGGTTTGAGCGCAATCTTCAAACTTAATTAAAAAAAGTCATTTAAGCCTTTTCACAGTGAGATCTATGCGATATGGCTGAGAAATGTAATTTTGATGTTAACTCCCAAACCGCTGCGCAGAAGTAAACCAAACTTCACCCAATAGTGTATTTTATCATAATCTAGTAGTTACATTTGGAAATTTAGTTCTAGGACATTTGATTTGAGCGCAATTCTCAAACTTAGGTCAAAAAAGCCATTTAAGCCTTTTCACAGTGAGATCTATGCGATATGGCCGAGAAGTGTAATTTTGATTTTAACTCCCAAACCGCTGCGCAGAAGTCAACCAAACTTCACCCAATAGTGTATTTTATCAAAATCTAGTAGTTACATGTGGAAATTTAGTTTTAGGACATTTGGTTTGAGCGCAATCTTCAAACTTAATTAAAAAAAGTCATTTAAGCCTTTTCACAGTGAGATCTATGCGATATGGCCGAGAAATGTAATTTTGATGTTCACTCCCAAACCGCTGCGCAGAAGTCAACCAAACTTCACCCAATAGTGTATTGTATCACAATCTAGTAGTTACATGTGGAAATTTGGTTCTAGGACATTTGATTTGAGCGCAATCCTCAAACGTAGGTCAAAAAAGCCATTTAAGCCTTTTCACAGTGAGATCTATGCGATATGGCCGAGAAATGTAATTTTGATGTTAACTCCCAAACCGCTGCGCAGAAGTCAACCAAACTTCACCCAATAGTGTATTGTATCACAATTTATTAGTTACATGTGGAAATTTGGTTCTAGAACATTTGATTTGAGCGCAATTCTCAAACTTAGGTCAAAAATGCCATTTAAGCCTTTTCACAGTGAGATCTATGCGATATGGCCGAGAAATGTAATTTTGATGTTAACTCCCAAACCGCTGCGCAGAAGTCAACCAAACTTCACCCAATAGTGTATTTTATCACAATCTAGTAGTTACATTTGGAAATTTAGTTTTAGGACATTTGGTTTGAGCGCAATCTTCAAACTTAATTAAAAAAAGTCATTTAAGCCTTTTCACAGTGAGATCTATGCGATATGGCCGAGAAATGTAATTTTGATGTTAACTCCCAAACCGCTGCGCAGAAGTAAACCAAACTTCACCCAATAGTGTATTTTATCATAATCTAGTAGTTACATTTGTAAATTTAGTTCTAGGACATTTGATTTGAGCGCAATTCTCAAACTTAGGTCAAAAAAGCCATTTAAGCCTTTTCACAGTGAGATCTATGCGATATGGCCGAGAAATGTAATTTTGATGTTAACTCCCAAACCGCTGCGCAGAAGTCAACCAAACTTCACCCAATAGTGTATTTTATCACAATCTAGTAGTTACATTTAAAAATTTAGTTCTAGGACATTTGGTTTGAGCGCAATCATCAAACTTAGGTCAAAAAAGCCATTTAAGCCTTTTCACAGTGAGATCTATGCGATATGGCTGAGAAATGTAATTTTGATGTTAACTCCCAAACCGCTGCGCAGAAGTCAACCAAACTTCACCCAATAGTGTATTTTATCACAATCTAGTAGTTACATTTAGAAATTTAGTTCTAGGACATTTGGTTTGAGCGCAATCTTCAAACTTAAAAAAAGTCATTTAAGCCTTTTCACAGTGAGATCTATGCGATATGGCCGAGAAATGTAATTTTGATGTTAACTCCCAAACCGCTGCGCAGAAGTCAACCAAACTTCACCCAATAGTGTATTTTATCACAATCTAGTAGTTACATTTGGAAATTTAGTTTTAGGACATTTGGTTTGAGCGCAATCTTCAAACTTAATTAAAAAAAGTCATTTAAGCCTTTTCACAGTGAGATCTATGCGATATGGCCGAGAAATGTAATTTTGATGTTAACTCCCAAACCGCTGCGCAGAAGTAAACCAAACTTCACCCAATAGTGTATTTTATCATAATCTAGTAGTTACATTTGGAAATTTAGTTCTAGGACATTTGATTTGAGCGCAATTCTCAAACTTAGGTCAAAAAAGCCATTTAAGCCTTTTCACAGTGAGATCTATGCGATATGGCCGAGAAGTGTAATTTTGATTTTAACTCCCAAACCGCTGCGCAGAAGTCAACCAAACTTCACCCAATAGTGTATTTTATCAAAATCTAGTAGTTACATGTGGAAATTTAGTTTTAGGACATTTGGTTTGAGCGCAATCTTCAAACTTAATTAAAAAAAAGTCATTTAAGCCTTTTCACAGTGAGATCTATGCGATATGGCCGAGAAATGTAATTTTGATGTTAACTCCCAAACCGCTGCGCAGAAGTAAACCAAACTTCACCCAATAGTGTATTTTATCATAATCTAGTAGTTACATTTGGAAATTTAGTTCTAGGACATTTGATTTGAGCGCAATTCTCAAACTTAGGTCAAAAAAGCCATTTAAGCCTTTTCACAGTGAGATCTATGCGATATGGCCGAGAAATGTAATTTTGATGTTAACTCCCAAACCGCTGCGCAGAAGTCAACCAAACTTCACCCAATAGTGTATTTTATCATAATCTAGTAGTTACATTTAGAAATTTTGTTCTAGGACATTTGGTTTGAGCGCAATCTTCAAACTTAATTTAAAAAAGTCATTTAAGCCTTTTCACAGTGAGATCTATGCGATATGGCCGAGAAATGTAATTTTGATGTTAACTCCCAAACCGCTGCGCAGAAGTAAACCAAACTTCACCCAATAGTGTATTGTATCACAATCTAGTAGTTACATGTGGAAATTTGGTTCTAGGACATTTGATTTGAGCGCAATCCTCAAACTTAGGTCAAAAAAGCCATTTAAGCCTTTTCACAGTGAGATCTATGCGATATGGCCGAGAAATGTAATTTTGATGTTCACTCCCAAACCGCTGCGCAGAAGTCAACCAAACTTCACCCATTAGTGTATTGTATCACAATCTAGTAGTTACATATGGAAATTTGGTTTTAGGACATTTGATTTGAGCGCAATCCTCAAACTTAGGTCAAAAAAGCCATTTAAGCCTTTTCACAGTGAGATCTATGCGATATGGCCGAGAAATGTAATTTTGATGTTAACTCCCAAACCGCTGCGCAGAAGTCAACCAAACTTCACCCAATAGTGTATTGTATCACAATCTAGTAGTTACATGTGGAAATTTGGTTCTAGGACATTTGATTTGAGCGCAATCCTCAAACTTAGGTCAAAAAAGCCATTTAAGCCTTTTCACAGTGAGATCTATGCGATATGGCCGAGAAATGTAATTTTGATGTTAACTCCCAAAACGCTGCGCAGAAGTCAACCAAACTTCACCCAATAGTGTATTTTATCACAATCTAGTAGTTACATTTAAAAATTTAGTTCTAGGACATTTGGTTTGAGCGCAATCTTCAAACTTAATTAAAAAAAGTCATTTAAGCCTTTTCACAGTGAGATCTATGCGATATGGCCGAGAAATGTAATTTTGATGTTCACTCCCAAACCGCTGCGCAGAAGTCAACCAAACTTCACCCAATAGTGTATTGTATCACAATCTAGTAGTTACATGTGGAAATTTGGTTCTAGGACATTTGATTTGAGCGCAATCCTCAAACGTAGGTCAAAAAAGCCATTTAAGCCTTTTCACAGTGAGATCTATGCGATATGGCCGAGAAATGTAATTTTGATGTTAACTCCCAAACCGCTGCGCAGAAGTCAACCAAACTTCACCCAATAGTGTATTGTATCACAATTTATTAGTTACATGTGGAAATTTGGTTCTAGAACATTTGATTTGAGCGCAATTCTCAAACTTAGGTCAAAAATGCCATTTAAGCCTTTTCACAGTGAGATCTATGCGATATGGCCGAGAAATGTAATTTTGATGTTAACTCCCAAACCGCTGCGCAGAAGTCAACCAAACTTCACCCAATAGTGTATTTTATCACAATCTAGTAGTTACATTTGGAAATTTAGTTTTAGGACATTTGGTTTGAGCGCAATCTTCAAACTTAATTAAAAAAAGTCATTTAAGCCTTTTCACAGTGAGATCTATGCGATATGGCCGAGAAATGTAATTTTGATGTTAACTCCCAAACCGCTGCGCAGAAGTAAACCAAACTTCACCCAATAGTGTATTTTATCATAATCTAGTAGTTACATTTGTAAATTTAGTTCTAGGACATTTGATTTGAGCGCAATTCTCAAACTTAGGTCAAAAAAGCCATTTAAGCCTTTTCACAGTGAGATCTATGCGATATGGCCGAGAAATGTAATTTTGATGTTAACTCCCAAACCGCTGCGCAGAAGTCAACCAAACTTCACCCAATAGTGTATTTTATCACAATCTAGTAGTTACATTTAAAAATTTAGTTCTAGGACATTTGGTTTGAGCGCAATCATCAAACTTAGGTCAAAAAAGCCATTTAAGCCTTTTCACAGTGAGATCTATGCGATATGGCCGAGAAATGTAATTTTGATGTTAACTCCCAAACCGCTGCGCAGAAGTCAACCAAACTTCACCCAATAGTGTATTTTATCATAATCTAGTAGTTACATTTAGAAATTTTGTTCTAGGACATTTGGTTTGAGCGCAATCTTCAAACTTAATTTAAAAAAGTCATTTAAGCCTTTTCACAGTGAGATCTATGCGATATGGCCGAGAAATGTAATTTTGATGTTAACTCCCAAACCGCTGCGCAGAAGTAAACCAAACTTCACCCAATAGTGTATTGTATCACAATCTAGTAGTTACATGTGGAAATTTGGTTCTAGGACATTTGATTTGAGCGCAATCCTCAAACTTAGGTCAAAAAAGCCATTTAAGCCTTTTCACAGTGAGATCTATGCGATATGGCCGAGAAATGTAATTTTGATGTTCACTCCCAAACCGCTGCGCAGAAGTCAACCAAACTTCACCCATTAGTGTATTGTATCACAATCTAGTAGTTACATATGGAAATTTGGTTTTAGGACATTTGATTTGAGCGCAATCCTCAAACTTAGGTCAAAAAAGCCATTTAAGCCTTTTCACAGTGAGATCTATGCGATATGGCCGAGAAATGTAATTTTGATGTTAACTCCCAAACCGCTGCGCAGAAGTCAACCAAACTTCACCCAATAGTGTATTGTATCACAATCTAGTAGTTACATGTGGAAATTTGGTTCTAGGACATTTGATTTGAGCGCAATCCTCAAACTTAGGTCAAAAAAGCCATTTAAGCCTTTTCACAGTGAGATCTATGCGATATGGCCGAGAAATGTAATTTTGATGTTAACTCCCAAAACGCTGCGCAGAAGTCAACCAAACTTCACCCAATAGTGTATTTTATCACAATCTAGTAGTTACATTTAAAAATTTAGTTCTAGGACATTTGGTTTGAGCGCAATCATCAAACTTAGGTCAAAAAAGCCATTTAAGCCTTTTCACAGTGAGATCTATGCGATATGGCTGAGAAATGTAATTTTGATGTTAACTCCCAAACCGCTGCGCAGAAGTCAACCAAACTTCACCCAATAGTGTATTTTATCACAATCTAGTAGTTACATTTAGAAATTTAGTTCTAGGACATTTGGTTTGAGCGCAATCTTCAAACTTAAAAAAAGTCATTTAAGCCTTTTCACAGTGAGATCAATGCGATATGGCCGAGAAATGTAATTTTGATGTTAACTCCCAAACCGCTGCGCAGAAGTCAACCAAACTTCACCCAATAGTGTATTTTATCACAATCTAGTAGTTACATTTGGAAATTTAGTTTTAGGACATTTGGTTTGAGCGCAATCTTCAAACTTAATTGAAAAAAGTCATTTAAGCCTTTTCACAGTGAGATCTATGCGATATGGCTGAGAAATGTAATTTTGATGTTAACTCCCAAACCGCTGCGCAGAAGTAAACCAAACTTCACCCAATAGTGTATTTTATCATAATCTAGTAGTTACATTTGGAAATTTAGTTCTAGGACATTTGATTTGAGCGCAATTCTCAAACTTAGGTCAAAAAAGCCATTTAAGCCTTTTCACAGTGAGATCTATGCGATATGGCCGAGAAGTGTAATTTTGATTTTAACTCCCAAACCGCTGCGCAGAAGTCAACCAAACTTCACCCAATAGTGTATTTTATCAAAATCTAGTAGTTACATGTGGAAATTTAGTTTTAGGACATTTGGTTTGAGCGCAATCTTCAAACTTAATTAAAAAAAGTCATTTAAGCCTTTTCACAGTGAGATCTATGCGATATGGCCGAGAAATGTAATTTTGATGTTAACTCCCAAACCGCTGCGCAGAAGTAAACCAAACTTCACCCAATAGTGTATTTTATCATAATCTAGTAGTTACATTTGGAAATTTAGTTCTAGGACATTTGATTTGAGCGCAATTCTCAAACTTAGGTCAAAAAAGCCATTTAAGCCTTTTCACAGTGAGATCTATGCGATATGGCCGAGAAATGTAATTTTGATGTTAACTCCCAAACCGCTGCGCAGAAGTCAACCAAACTTCACCCAATAGTGTATTTTATCATAATCTAGTAGTTACATTTAGAAATTTTGTTCTAGGACATTTGGTTTGAGCGCAATCTTCAAACTTAATTTAAAAAAGTCATTTAAGCCTTTTCACAGTGAGATCTATGCGATATGGCCGAGAAATGTAATTTTGATGTTAACTCCCAAACCGCTGCGCAGAAGTAAACCAAACTTCACCCAATAGTGTATTGTATCACAATCTAGTAGTTACATGTGGAAATTTGGTTCTAGGACATTTGATTTGAGCGCAATCCTCAAACTTAGGTCAAAAAAGCCATTTAAGCCTTTTCACAGTGAGATCTATGCGATATGGCCGAGAAATGTAATTTTGATGTTCACTCCCAAACCGCTGCGCAGAAGTCAACCAAACTTCACCCATTAGTGTATTGTATCACAATCTAGTAGTTACATATGGAAATTTGGTTTTAGGACATTTGATTTGAGCGCAATCCTCAAACTTAGGTCAAAAAAGCCATTTAAGCCTTTTCACAGTGAGATCTATGCGATATGGCCGAGAAATGTAATTTTGATGTTCACTCCCAAACCGCTGCGCAGAAGTCAACCAAACTTCACCCAATAGTGTATTGTATCACAATCTAGTAGTTACATGTGGAAATTTGGTTCTAGGACATTTGATTTGAGCGCAATCCTCAAACTTAGGTCAAAAAAGCCATTTAAGCCTTTTCACAGTGAGATCTATGCGATATGGCCGAGAAATGTAATTTTGATGTTAACTCCCAAAACGCTGCGCAGAAGTCAACCAAACTTCACCCAATAGTGTATTTTATCACAATCTAGTAGTTACATTTAAAAATTTAGTTCTAGGACATTTGGTTTGAGCGCAATCTTCAAACTTAATTAAAAAAAGTCATTTAAGCCTTTTCACAGTGAGATCTATGCGATATGGCCGAGAAATGTAATTTTGATGTTCACTCCCAAACCGCTGCGCAGAAGTCAACCAAACTTCACCCAATAGTGTATTGTATCACAATCTAGTAGTTACATGTGGAAATTTGGTTCTAGGACATTTGATTTGAGCGCAATCCTCAAACGTAGGTCAAAAAAGCCATTTAAGCCTTTTCACAGTGAGATCTATGCGATATGGCCGAGAAATGTAATTTTGATGTTAACTCCCAAACCGCTGCGCAGAAGTCAACCAAACTTCACCCAATAGTGTATTGTATCACAATTTATTAGTTACATGTGGAAATTTGGTTCTAGAACATTTGATTTGAGCGCAATTCTCAAACTTAGGTCAAAAATGCCATTTAAGCCTTTTCACAGTGAGATCTATGCGATATGGCCGAGAAATGTAATTTTGATGTTAACTCCCAAACCGCTGCGCAGAAGTCAACCAAACTTCACCCAATAGTGTATTTTATCACAATCTAGTAGTTACATTTGGAAATTTAGTTTTAGGACATTTGGTTTGAGCGCAATCTTCAAACTTAATTAAAAAAAGTCATTTAAGCCTTTTCACAGTGAGATCTATGCGATATGGCCGAGAAATGTAATTTTGATGTTAACTCCCAAACCGCTGCGCAGAAGTAAACCAAACTTCACCCAATAGTGTATTTTATCATAATCTAGTAGTTACATTTGGAAATTTAGTTCTAGGACATTTGATTTGAGCGCAATTCTCAAACTTAGGTCAAAAAAGCCATTTAAGCCTTTTCACAGTGAGATCTATGCGATATGGCCGAGAAATGTAATTTTGATGTTAACTCCCAAACCGCTGCGCAGAAGTCAACCAAACTTCACCCAATAGTGTATTTTATCACAATCTAGTAGTTACATTTAAAAATTTAGTTCTAGGACATTTGGTTTGAGCGCAATCATCAAACTTAGGTCAAAAAAGCCATTTAAGCCTTATCACAGTGAGATCTATGCGATATGGCTGAGAAATGTAATTTTGATGTTAACTCCCAAACCGCTGCGCAGAAGTCAACCAAACTTTACCCAATAGTGTATTTTATCACAATCTAGTAGTTACATTTAGAAATTTAGTTCTAGGACATTTGGTTTGAGCGCAATCTTCAAACTTAATTAAAAAAAGTCATTTAAGCCTTTTCACAGTGAGATCTATGCGATATGGCCGAGAAATGTAATTTTGATGTTAACTCCCAAACCGCTGCGCAGAAGTCAACCAAACTTCACCCAATAGTGTATTTTATCACAATCTAGTAGTTACATTTGGAAATTTAGTTTTAGGACATTTGGTTTGAGCGCAATCTTCAAACTTAATTAAAAAAAGTCATTTAAGCCTTTTCACAGTGAGATCTATGCGATATGGCTGAGAAATGTAATTTTGATGTTAACTCCCAAACCGCTGCGCAGAAGTAAACCAAACTTCACCCAATAGTGTATTTTATCATAATCTAGTAGTTACATTTGGAAATTTAGTTCTAGGACATTTGATTTGAGCGCAATTCTCAAACTTAGGTCAAAAAAGCCATTTAAGCCTTTTCACAGTGAGATCTATGCGATATGGCCGAGAAGTGTAATTTTGATTTTAACTCCCAAACCGCTGCGCAGAAGTCAACCAAACTTCACCCAATAGTGTATTTTATCAAAATCTAGTAGTTACATGTGGAAATTTAGTTTTAGGACATTTGGTTTGAGCGCAATCTTCAAACTTAATTAAAAAAAGTCATTTAAGCCTTTTCACAGTGAGATCTATGCGATATGGCCGAGAAATGTAATTTTTATGTTAACTCCCAAACCGCTGCGCAGAAGTAAACCAAACTTCACCCAATAGTGTATTTTATCATAATCTAGTAGTTACATTTGGAAATTTAGTTCTAGGACATTTGATTTGAGCGCAATTCTCAAACTTAGGTCAAAAAAGCCATTTAAGCCTTTTCACAGTGAGATCTATGCGATATGGCCGAGAAATGTAATTTTGATGTTAACTCCCAAACCGCTGCGCAGAAGTCAACCAAACTTCACCCAATAGTGTATTTTATCACAATCTAGTAGTTACATTTGGAAATTTAGTTCTAGGACATTTGGTTTGAGCGCAATCATCAAACTTAGGTCAAAAAAGCCATTTAAGCCTTTTCACAGTGAGATCTATGCGATATGGCCGAGAAATGTAATTTTGATGTTAACTCCCAAACCGCTGCGCAGAAGTCAACCAAACTTCACCCAATAGTGTATTTTATCACAATCTAGTAGTTACATTTGGAAATTTAGTTTTAGGACATTTGGTTTGAGCGCAATCTTCAAACTTAATTAAAAAAAGTCATTTAAGCCTTTTCACAGTGAGATCTATGCGATATGGCCGAGAAATGTAATTTTGATGTTCACTCCCAAACCGCTGCGCAGAAGTCAACCAAACTTCACCCAATAGTGTATTGTATCACAATCTAGTAGTTACATGTGGAAATTTGGTTCTAGGACATTTGATTTGAGCGCAATCCTCAAACGTAGGTCAAAAAAGCCATTTAAGCCTTTTCACAGTGAGATCTATGCGATATGGCCGAGAAATGTAATTTTGATGTTAACTCCCAAACCGCTGCGCAGAAGTCAACCAAACTTCACCCAATAGTGTATTGTATCACAATTTATTAGTTACATGTGGAAATTTGGTTCTAGAACATTTGATTTGAGCGCAATTCTCAAACTTAGGTCAAAAATGCCATTTAAGCCTTTTCACAGTGAGATCTATGCGATATGGCCGAGAAATGTAATTTTGATGTTAACTCCCAAACCGCTGCGCAGAAGTCAACCAAACTTCACCCAATAGTGTATTTTATCACAATCTAGTAGTTACATTTGGAAATTTAGTTTTAGGACATTTGGTTTGAGCGCAATCTTCAAACTTAATTTAAAAAAGTCATTTAAGCCTTTTCACAGTGAGATCTATGCGATATGGCCGAGAAATGTAATTTTGATGTTAACTCCCAAACCGCTGCGCAGAAGTAAACCAAACTTCACCCAATAGTGTATTTTATCATAATCTAGTAGTTACATTTGTAAATTTAGTTCTAGGACATTTGATTTGAGCGCAATTCTCAAACTTAGGTCAAAAAAGCCATTTAAGCCTTTTCACAGTGAGATCTATGCGATATGGCCGAGAAATGTAATTTTGATGTTAACTCCCAAACCGCTGCGCAGAAGTCAACCAAACTTCACCCAATAGTGTATTTTATCACAATCTAGTAGTTACATTTAAAAATTTAGTTCTAGGACATTTGGTTTGAGCGCAATCATCAAACTTAGGTCAAAAAAGCCATTTAAGCCTTTTCACAGTGAGATCTATGCGATATGGCTGAGAAATGTAATTTTGATGTTAACTCCCAAACCGCTGCGCAGAAGTCAACCAAACTTCACCCAATAGTGTATTTTATCACAATCTAGTAGTTACATTTGGAAATTTAGTTTTAGGACATTTGGTTTGAGCGCAATCTTCAAACTTAATTAAAAAAAGTCATTTAAGCCTTTTCACAGTGAGATCTATGCGATATGGCTGAGAAATGTAATTTTGATGTTAACTCCCAAACCGCTGCGCAGAAGTAAACCAAACTTCACCCAATAGTGTATTTTATCATAATCTAGTAGTTACATTTGGAAATTTAGTTCTAGGACATTTGATTTGAGCGCAATTCTCAAACTTAGGTCAAAAAAGCCATTTAAGCCTTTTCACAGTGAGATCTATGCGATATGGCCGAGAAGTGTAATTTTGATTTTAACTCCCAAACCGCTGCGCAGAAGTCAACCAAACTTCACCCAATAGTGTATTTTATCAAAATCTAGTAGTTACATGTGGAAATTTAGTTTTAGGACATTTGGTTTGAGCGCAATCTTCAAACTTAATTAAAAAAAGTCATTTAAGCCTTTTCACAGTGAGATCTATGCGATATGGCCGAGAAATGTAATTTTGATGTTAACTCCCAAACCGCTGCGCAGAAGTAAACCAAACTTCACCCAATAGTGTATTTTATCATAATCTAGTAGTTACATTTGGAAATTTAGTTCTAGGACATTTGATTTGAGCGCAATTCTCAAACTTAGGTCAAAAAAGCCATTTAAGCCTTTTCACAGTGAGATCTATGCGATATGGCCGAGAAATGTAATTTTGATGTTAACTCCCAAACCGCTGCGCAGAAGTCAACCAAACTTCACCCAAAAGTGTATTTTATCACAATCTAGTAGTTACATTTGGAAATTTAGTTCTAGGACATTTGGTTTGAGCGCAATCATCAAACTTAGGTCAAAAAAGCCATTTAAGCCTTTTCACAGTGAGATCTATGCGATATGGCTGAGAAATTTAATTTTGATGTTAACTCCCAAACCGCTGCGCAGAAGTCAACCAAACTTCACCCAATAGTGTATTTTATCACAATCTAGTAGTTACATTTAGAAATTTTGTTCTAGGACATTTGGTTTGAGCGCAATCTTCAAACTTAATTTAAAAAAGTCATTTAAGCCTTTTCACAGTGAGATCTATGCGATATGGCCGAGAAATGTAATTTTGATGTTAACTCCCAAACCGCTGCGCAGAAGTAAACCAAACTTCACCCAATAGTGTATTGTATCACAATCTAGTAGTTACATGTGGAAATTTGGTTCTAGGACATTTGATTTGAGCGCAATCCTCAAACTTAGGTCAAAAAAGCCATTTAAGCCTTTTCACAGTGAGATCTATGCGATATGGCCGAGAAATGTAATTTTGATGTTCACTCCCAAACCGCTGCGCAGAAGTCAACCAAACTTCACCCATTAGTGTATTGTATCACAATCTAGTAGTTACATATGGAAATTTGGTTTTAGGACATTTGATTTGAGCGCAATCCTCAAACTTAGGTCAAAAAAGCCATTTAAGCCTTTTCACAGTGAGATCTATGCGATATGGCCGAGAAATGTAATTTTGATGTTAACTCCCAAACCGCTGCGCAGAAGTAAACCAAACTTCACCGAATAGTGTATTTTATCATAATCTAGTAGTTACATTTGGAAATTTAGTTCTAGGACATTTGATTTGAGCGCAATTCTCAAACTTAGGTCAAAAAAGCCATTTAAGCCTTTTCACAGTGAGATCTATGCGATATGGCCGAGAAGTGTAATTTTGATGTTAACTCCCAAACCGCTGCGCAGAAGTCAACCAAACTTCACCCAATAGTGTATTTTATCAAAATCTAGTAGTTACATGTGGAAATTTAGTTTTAGGACATTTGGTTTGAGCGCAATCTTCAAACTTAATTAAAAAAAGTCATTTAAGCCTTTTCACAGTGAGATCTATGCGATATGGCCGAGAAATGTAATTTTGATGTTAACTCCCAAACCGCTGCGCAGAAGTAAACCAAACTTCACCCAATAGTGTATTTTATCATAATCTAGTAGTTACATTTGGAAATTTAGTTCTAGGACATTTGATTTGAGCGCAATTCTCAAACTTAGGTCAAAAAAGTCATTTAAGCCTTTTCACAGTGAGATCTATGCGATATGGCCGAGAAATGTAATTTTGATGTTAACTCCCAAACCGCTGCGCAGAAGTCAACCAAACTTCACCCAATAGTGTATTTTATCACAATCTAGTAGTTACATTTGGAAATTTAGTTTTAGGACATTTGGTTTGAGCGCAATCTTCAAACTTAATTAAAAAAAGTCATTTAAGCCTTTTCACAGTGAGATCTATGCGATATGGCTGAGAAATGTAATTTTGATGTTAACTCCCAAACCGCTGCGCAGAAGTCAACCAAACTTCACCCAATAGTGTATTGTATCACAATTTATTAGTTACATGTGGAAATTTGGTTCTAGAACATTTGATTTGAGCGCAATTCTCAAACTTAGGTCAAAAATGCCATTTAAGCCTTTCCACAGTGAGATCTATGCGATATGGCCGAGAAATGTAATTTTGATGTTAACTCCCAAACCGCTGCGCAGAAGTCAACCAAACTTCACCCAATAGTGTATTTTATCATAATCTAGTAGTTACATTTGGAAATTTAGTTCTAGGACATTTGATTTGAGCGCAATTCTCAAACTTAGGTCAAAAAAGCCATTTAAGCCTTTTCACAGTGAGATCTATGCGATATGGCCGAGAAATGTAATTTTGATGTTAACTCCCAAACCGCTGCGCAGAAGTCAACCAAACTTCACCCAATAGTGTATTTTATCACAATCTAGTAGTTACATTTAAAAATTTAGTTCTAGGACATTTGGTTTGAGCGCAATCATCAAACTTAGGTCAAAAAAGCCATTTAAGCCTTTTCACAGTGAGATCTATGCGATATGGCTGAGAAATGTAATGTTGATGTTAACTCCCAAACCGCTGCGCAGAAGTCAACCAAACTTCACCCAATAGTGTATTTTATCACAATCTAGTAGTTACATTTAGAAATTTAGTTCTAGGACATTTGGTTTGAGCGCAATCTTCAAACTTAATTAAAAAAAGTCATTTAAGCCTTTTCACAGTGAGATCTATGCGATATGGCCGAGAAATGTAATTTTGATGTTAACTCCCAAACCGCTGCGCAGAAGTCAACCAAACTTCACCCAATAGTGTATTTTATCACAATCTAGTAGTTACATTTGGAAATTTAGTTTTAGGACATTTGGTTTGAGCGCAATCTTCAAACTTAATTAAAAAAAGTCATTTAAGCCTTTTCACAGTGAGATCTATGCGATATGGCTGAGAAATGTAATTTTGATGTTAACTCCCAAACCGCTGCGCAGAAGTAAACCAAACTTCACCCAATAGTGATTTTTATCATAATCTAGTAGTTACATTTGGAAATTTAGTTCTAGGACATTTGATTTGAGCGCAATTCTCAAACTTAGGTCAAAAAAGCCATTTAAGCCTTTTCACAGTGAGATCTATGCGATATGGCCGAGAAGTGTAATTTTGATGTTAACTCCCAAACCGCTGCGCAGAAGTCAACCAAACTTCACCCAATAGTGTATTTTATCAAAATCTAGTAGTTACATGTGGAAATTTAGTTTTAGGACATTTGGTTTGAGCGCAATCTTCAAACTTAATTAAAAAAAGTCATTTAAGCCTTTTCACAGTGAGATCTATGCGATATGGCCGAGAAATGTAATTTTGATGTTAACTCCCAAACCGCTGCGCAGAAGTAAACCAAACTTCACCCAATAGTGTATTTTATCACAATCTAGTAGTTACATTTGGAAATTTAGTTCTAGGACATTTGATTTGAGCGCAATTCTCAAACTTAGGTCAAAAAAGCCATTTAAGCCTTTTCACAGTGAGATCTATGCGATATGGCCGAGAAATGTAATTTTGATGTTAACTCCCAAACCGCTGCGCAGAAGTCAACCAAACTTCACCCAATAGTGTATTTTATCACAATCTAGTAGTTACATTTGGAAATTTAGTTCTAGGACATTTGGTTTGAGCGCAATCATCAAACTTAGGTCAAAAAAGCCATTTAAGCCTTTTCACAGTGAGATCTATGCGATATGGCCGAGAAATGTAATTTTGATGTTAACTCCCAAACCGCTGCGCAGAAGTCAACCAAACTTCACCCAATAGTGTATTTTATCACAATCTAGTAGTTACATTTGGAAATTTAGTTTTAGGACATTTGGTTTGAGCGCAATCTTCAAACTTAATTAAAAAAAGTCATTTAAGCCTTTTCACAGTGAGATCTATGCGATATGGCCGAGAAATGTAATTTTGATGTTCACTCACAAACCGCTGCGCAGAAGTCAACCAAACTTCACCCAATAGTGTATTGTATCACAATCTAGTAGTTACATGTGGAAATTTGGTTCTAGGACATTTGATTTGAGCGCAATCCTCAAACGTAGGTCAAAAAAGCCATTTAAGCCTTTTCACAGTGAGATCTATGCGATATGGCCGAGAAATGTAATTTTGATGTTAACTCCCAAACCGCTGCGCAGAAGTCAACCAAACTTCACCCAATAGTGTATTGTATCACAATTTATTAGTTACATGTGGAAATTTGGTTCTAGAACATTTGATTTGAGCGCAATTCTCAAACTTAGGTAAAAAATGCCATTTAAGCCTTTTCACAGTGAGATCTATGCGATATGGCCGAGAAATGTAATTTTGATGTTAACTCCCAAACCGCTGCGCAGAAGTCAACCAAACTTCACCCAATAGTGTATTTTATCACAATCTAGTAGTTACATTTGGAAATTTAGTTTTAGGACATTTGGTTTGAGCGCAATCTTCAAACTTAATTAAAAAAAGTCATTTAAGCCTTTTCACAGTGAGATCTATGCGATATGGCCGAGAAATGTAATTTTGATGTTAACTCCCAAACCGCTGCGCAGAAGTAAACCAAACTTCACCCAATAGTGTATTTTATCATAATCTAGTAGTTACATTTGGAAATTTAGTTCTAGGACATTTGATTTGAGCGCAATTCTCAAACTTATGTCAAAAAAGCCATTTAAGCCTTTTCACAGTGAGATCTATGCGATATGGCCGAGAAATGTAATTTTGATGTTAACTCCCAAACCGCTGCGCAGAAGTCAACCAAACTTCACCCAATAGTGTATTTTATCACAATCTAGTAGTTACATTTAAAAATTTAGTTCTAGGACATTTGGTTTGAGCGCAATCATCAAACTTAGGTCAAAAAAGCCATTTAAGCCTTTTCACAGTGAGATCTATGCGATATGGCTGAGAAATGTAATGTTGATGTTAACTCCCAAACCGCTGCACAGAAGTCAACCAAACTTCACCCAATAGTGTATTTTATCACAATCTAGTAGTTACATTTAGAAATTTAGTTCTAGGACATTTGGTTTGAGCGCAATCTTCAAACTTTATTAAAAAAAGTCATTTAAGCCTTTTCACAGTGAGATCTATGCGATATGGCCGAGAAATGTAATTTTGATGTTAACTCCCAAACCGCTGCGCAGAAGTCAACCAAACTTCACCCAATAGTGTATTTTATCACAATCTAGTAGTTACATTTGGAAATTTAGTTTTAGGACATTTGGTTTGAGCGCAATCTTCAAACTTAATTAAAAAAAGTCATTTAAGCCTTTTCACAGTGAGATCTATGCGATATGGCTGAGAAATGTAATTTTGATGTTAACTCCCAAACCGCTGCGCAGAAGTAAACCAAACTTCACCCAATAGTGTATTTTATCATAATCTAGTAGTTACATTTGGAAATTTAGTTCTAGGACATTTGATTTGAGCGCAATTCTCAAACTTAGGTCAAAAAAGCCATTTAAGCCTTTTCACAGTGAGGTCTATGCGATATGGCCGAGAAGTGTAATTTTGATGTTAACTCCCAAACCGCTGCGCAGAAGTCAACCAAACTTCACCCAATAGTGTATTTTATCAAAATCTAGTAGTTACATGTGGAAATTTAGTTTTAGGACATTTGGTTTGAGCGCAATCTTCAAACTTAATTAAAAAAAGTCATTTAAGCCTTTTCACAGTGAGATCTATGCGATATGGCCGAGAAATGTAATTTTGATGTTAACTCCCAAACCGCTGCGCAGAAGTAAACCAAACTTCACCCAATAGTGTATTTTATCATAATCTAGTAGTTACATTTGGAAATTTAGTTCTAGGACATTTGATTTGAGCGCAATTCTCAAACTTAGGTCAAAAAAGCCATTTAAGCCTTTTCACAGTGAGATCTATGCGATATGGCCGAGAAATGTAATTTTGATGTTAACTCCCAAACCGCTGCGCAGAAGTCAACCAAACTTCACCCAATAGTGTATTTTATCACAATCTAGTAGTTACATTTGGAAATTTAGTTCTAGGACATTTGGTTTGAGCGCAATCATCAAACTTAGGTCAAAAAAGCCATTTAAGCCTTTTCACAGTGAGATCTATGCGATATGGCTGAGAAATGTAATGTTGATGTTAACTCCCAAACCGCTGCACAGAAGTCAACCAAACTTCACCCAATAGTGTATTTTATCACAATCTAGTAGTTACATTTAGAAATTTAGTTCTAGGACATTTGGTTTGAGCGCAATCTTCAAACTTTATTAAAAAAAGTCATTTAAGCCTTTTCACAGTGAGATCTATGCGATATGGCCGAGAAATGTAATTTTGATGTTAACTCCCAAACCGCTGCGCAGAAGTCAACCAAACTTCACCCAATAGTGTATTTTAT